>NW_026109229.1:0-66769 GCF_024516045.1 Bombus affinis
TTAACGAGCGAGCGGAGCGAGAGAGCAACGATCACAATTTCCAAGTTATACATATACCTTATATTGGCTTGCATATATTTCGTGTTGTTACCTAATTTTGTCAGCCATTTCTGACATCACATTGCACTGTAGTATGCGGAAATAGAACTATTTATGTGAAACTATTCATAAACTGTAAACATTTGTCAGTAGGCAATAGGATAAAGACTTCCGGCTCCTCGGGCTGGTGCGAATATTTCACTGTCCCCATATGCCATACCGTTGGATTGTGGCACAACTTTCCGCGTCCCTCGCTCGCCGTGCTCGCTCGAAAACTATAGCCTAACCTGAAACCAATCCATCTTGCGTTCATTATTCGATATGGTGGCGACTTATTTCAAATTTGCGAACGTGTCTGATCGGATGTGAGGTTGGACTAAATTGTTACGCGCGAGCGGAGCGAGCGAGCAACGATCACAATTTCCAAGCTATACATATACCTTATATTGCCTTGCATATATTTCGTGTTATTACCTAATTTTGTCAGCCATTTCTGACATCACATTGCACTTTACTATGTGCAAATAGTACTATTTGTATGAAACTATTGGTAAACTGTAAACATTTGTCAGTAGGCAGTTCGATAAAGACTTCTGGCTCCTCGGGCTGGTGCGAATATTCCAATGTCCGTATGTGCCTAACCGATGGTTTGTGATACACCTTTACGCGTCCCTCGCTCGCTGCGCTCTCTCGAAAACTATAGCCTAACCTAAAACCAATCCATCTTGCGTTCATTATTCGATATGGTGGCGACTTATTTCAAATTTGCGAACGTGTCTGATCGGATGTGAGGTTGGACTAAATTGTTACGCGCGAGCGGAGCGAGCGAGCAACGATCACAATTTCCAAGCTATACATATACCTTATATTGCCTTGAATATATTTCGTGTTATTACCTAATTTTGTCAGCCATTTCGGACATCACATTGCTCTGTAGTATGTGGAAATAGTTCTATTTATGTGAAACTATTGGTAAACTGTAAACATTTGTCAGTAGGCAATAGGATAAAGACTTCCGTCTCCTCGGGCTGGTGCGAATATTTCAATGTCCCCATGTGCCAAACCGTTGGATTGTGACACACCTTTAGGCGTCTCTCGCTCGCTGCGATCGCTCGAAAACTATAGCCTAACCTGAAACAAATCCATCTTGAGTTCATTATTCGATATGGTGGCGACTTATTTCAAATTTGCGAACGTGTCTGATCGGATGTGAGGTTGGACCAAATTTTTACGAGCGAGCGGAGCGAGAGAGCAACGATCACAATTTCCAAGTTATACATATACCTTATATTGGCTTGCATATATTTCGTGTTGTTACCTAATTTTGTCAGCCATTTCTGACATCACATTGCACTGTAGTATGCGGAAATAGAACTATTTATGTGAAACTATTCATAAACTGTAAACATTTGTCAGTAGGCAATAGGATAAAGACTTCCGGCTCCTCGGGCTGGTGCGAATATTTCACTGTCCCCATATGCCATACCGTTGGATTGTGGCACAACTTTCCGCGTCCCTCGCTCGCCGTGCTCGCTCGAAAACTATAGCCTAACCTGAAACCAATCCATCTTGCGTTCATTATTCGATATGGTGGCGACTTATTTCAAATTTGCGAACGTGTCTGATCGGATGTGAGGTTGGACTAAATTGTTACGCGCGAGCGGAGCGAGCGAGCAACGATCACAATTTCCAAGCTATACATATACCTTATATTGCCTTGCATATATTTCGTGTTATTACCTAATTTTGTCAGCCATTTCTGACATCACATTGCACTTTACTATGTGCAAATAGTACTATTTGTATGAAACTATTGGTAAACTGTAAACATTTGTCAGTAGGCAGTTCGATAAAGACTTCTGGCTCCTCGGGCTGGTGCGAATATTCCAATGTCCGTATGTGCCTAACCGATGGTTTGTGATACACCTTTACGCGTCCCTCGCTCGCTGCGCTCTCTCGAAAACTATAGCCTAACCTAAAACCAATCCATCTTGCGTTCATTATTCGATATGGTGGCGACTTATTTCAAATTTGCGAACGTGTCTGATCGGATGTGAGGTTGGACTAAATTGTTACGCGCGAGCGGAGCGAGCGAGCAACGATCACAATTTCCAAGCTATACATATACCTTATATTGCCTTGAATATATTTCGTGTTATTACCTAATTTTGTCAGCCATTTCGGACATCACATTGCTCTGTAGTATGTGGAAATAGTTCTATTTATGTGAAACTATTGGTAAACTGTAAACATTTGTCAGTAGGCAATAGGATAAAGACTTCCGTCTCCTCGGGCTGGTGCGAATATTTCAATGTCCCCATGTGCCAAACCGTTGGATTGTGATACACCTTTACGCGTCCCTCGCTCGCCGTGCTCGCTCGAAAACTATACCCTAACCTGAAACCAATCCATCTTGCGTTCATTATTCGATATGGCGGCGACATATTTCGATTTTGCGAACGTGTCGGATCGGGTGTGAGGATGGACTAAATACTTACGAGCGAGCGGAGCGAGCGAGCAACGATCACAATTTCCAAGCTATACATATACCTTATATTGCCTTGCATATATTTCGTGTTATTACCTAATTTTGTCAACCATTTCGGACATGACATTGCTCTGTAGTATGTGGAAATAGTACCATTTATGTGAAACTATTGGTAAACTATAAACATTTGTCAGTAGGCAATAGGATAAAGACTTCCGGCTCCTCGGGCTGGTGCGAATATTTCAATGTCCCCATCTGCCAAACCGTTGGATTGTGACACAACTTTCCGCGTTCCTGGCTCGCAGTGCTCGCTCGAAAACTATAGCCTAAACTAAAACCAATCCCTGTTGCGTTAGTCATTCGACATTGTGGCGACTTATTTCAAATTTGGGATCGTGTCGGATAGGATGTGAGGTTGGACTAAATTTTTAGGAGCGAGCGGAGCGAGCGAGCAACGATCACAATTTCCAAGCTATACATATACCTTATATTGCCTTGAATATATTTCGTGTTATTACCTAATTTTGTCAGCCATTTCGGACATCACATTGCTCTGTAGTATGTGGAAGTAGTTCTATTTATGTGAAACTATTGGTAAACTGTAAACATTTGTCAGTAGGCAATAGGATAAAGACTTCCGTCTCATCGGGCTGGTGCGAATATTTCAATGTCCCCCATGTGCCAAACCGTTGGATTGTGATACACCTTTACGCGTCTCACGCTCGCTGCGGTCGCTCGAAAAGTATAGCCTAACCTGAAACCAATCCATCTTGCGTTCATTATTCGATATGGCGGCGACATATTTCGAATTTGAGAACGTGTCGGATCGGGTGTGAGGATGGACTAAATACTTACGAGCGAGCGGAGCGAGCGAGCAACGATCACGACTTCCGAGCTATACATATACCTTATATTGCCTTGCATATATTTCGTGTTATTACCTAATTTTGTCAGCCATTTCTGACATCACATTGCACTTTACTATGTGCAAATAGTACTATTTATATGAAACTATTGGTAAACTGTAAACATTTGTCAGTAGGCAATTCGATAAAGACTTCCGGCTCCTCGGGCTGGTGCGAATATTCCAATGTCCCCAGGTGCCATACCGTTGGATTGTGGCACAACTTTCCGCGTCCCTCGCTCGCCGTGCTCACTCGAAAACTATAGCCTAACCTAAAACCAATCCATCTTGCGTTAGTCATTCGACATTGAGGCGACTTATTTCAAATTTGGGATCGTGTCGGATCGGATGTGTGGTTCGACTAAATTTTTAGGAGCTAGCGGAGCGAGCGAGCAACGATCACAATTTCCATGTTATACATATACCTTATATTGCCTTGCATATATTTCGTGTTATTACCTAATTTTGTCAGCCATTTCTGACATCACATTGCACTGTAGTATGCGGAAATAGTACTATTTATGTGAAACTATTCATAAACTGTAAACATTTGTCAGTAGGCAACAGGATAAAGACTTCCGGCTCCTCGGGCTGGTGCGAATATTTCAATGTTCCCATCTGCCAAACCGTTGGATTGTGACACAACTTTCCGCGTCCCTCGCTCGCAGTGCTCGCTCGAAAACTATAGCCTAACCTGAAACCAATCCATCTTGCGTTCATTATTCGATATGGCGGCGACATATTTCGAATTTGCGAACGTGTCGGATCGGGTGTGAGGATGGACTAAATACTTACGAGCGAGCGGAGCGAGCGAGCAACTATCACGACTTCCAAGCTATACATATACCTTATATTGCCTTGCATATATTTCGTGTTATTACCTAATTTTGTCAGCCATTTCTGACATCACATTGCACTTTACTATGTGCAAATAGTACTATTTATATGAAAACTATTGGTAAACTGTAAACATTTGTCAGTAGGCAGTTCGATAAAGACTTCTGGCTCCTCGGGCTGGTGCGAATATTCCAATGTCCGTATGTGCCTAACCGATGGTTTGTGATACACCTTTACGCGTCCCTCGCTCGCTGCGCTCTCTCGAAAACTATAGCCTAACCTAAAACCAATCCATCTTGCGTTCATTATTCGATATGGTGGCGACTTATTTCAAATTTGCGAACGTGTCTGATCGGATGTGAGGTTGGACTAAATTGTTACGCGCGAGCGGAGCGAGCGAGCAACGATCACAATTTCCAAGCTATACATATACCTTATATTGCCTTGAATATATTTCGTGTTATTACCTAATTTTGTCAGCCATTTCGGACATCACATTGCTCTGTAGTATGTGGAAATAGTTCTATTTATGTGAAACTATTGGTAAACTGTAAACATTTGTCAGTAGGCAATAGGATAAAGACTTCCGTCTCCTCGGGCTGGTGCGAATATTTCAATGTCCCCATGTGCCAAACCGTTGGATTGTGATACACCTTTACGCGTCTCACGCTCGCTGCGGTCGCTCGAAAAGGATAGCCTAACCTGAAACCAATCCATCTTGCGTTCATTATTCGATATGGCGGCGACATATTTCGAATTTGAGAACGTGTCGGATCGGGTGTGAGGATGGACTAAATACTTACGAGCGAGCGGAGCGAGCGAGCAACGATCACGACTTCCGAGCTATACATATACCTTATATTGCCTTGCATATATTTCGTGTTATTACCTAATTTTGTCAGCCATTTCTGACATCACATTGCACTTTACTATGTGCAAATAGTACTATTTATATGAAACTATTGGTAAACTGTAAACATTTGTCAGTAGGCAATTCGATAAAGACTTCCGGCTCCTCGGGCTGGTGCGAATATTCCAATGTCCCCAGGTGCCATACCGTTGGATTGTGGCACAACTTTCCGCGTCCCTCGCTCGCCGTGCTCGCTCGAAAACTATAGCCTAACCTAAAACCAATCCATCTTGCGTTAGTCATTCGACATTGAGGCGACTTATTTCAAATTTGGGATCGTGTCGGATCGGATGTGTGGTTCGACTAAATTTTTAGGAGCTAGCGGAGCGAGCGAGCAACGATCACAATTTCCATGTTATACATATACCTTATATTGCCTTGCATATATTTCGTGTTATTACCTAATTTTGTCAGCCATTTCTGACATCACATTGCACTGTAGTATGCGGAAATAGTACTATTTATGTGAAACTATTCATAAACTGTAAACATTTGTCAGTAGGCAACAGCATAAAGACTTCCGGCTCCTCGGGCTGGAGCGAATATTTCAATGTCCCCGTGTGCAATACCGTTGGATTGTGGCACAACTATCCGCGTCCTTCGCTCGCCGTGCTCGCTCGAAAACTATAGCCTAACCTGAAACCAATCCATCTTGCGTTCATTATTCGATATGGCGGCGACATATTTCGAATTTGCGAACGTGTCGGATCGGGTGTGAGGATGGACTAAATACTTACGAGCGAGCGGAGCGAGCGAGCAACGATCACAATTTCCAAGCTATACATATACCTTATATTGCCTTGCATATATTTCGTGTTATTACCTAATTTTGTCAACCATTTCGGACATGACATTGCTCTGTAGTATGTGGAAATAGTACCATTTATGTGAAACTATTGGTAAACTATAAACATTTGTCAGTAGGCAATAGGATAAAGACTTCCGGCTCCTCGGGCTGGTGCGAATATTTCAATGTCCCCATCTGCCAAACCGTTGGATTGTGACACAACTTTCCGCGTTCCTGGCTCGCAGTGCTCGCTCGAAAACTATAGCCTAAACTAAAACCAATCCCTGTTGCGTTAGTCATTCGACATTGTGGCGACTTATTTCAAATTTGGGATCGTGTCGGATAGGATGTGAGGTTGGAATAAATTTTTAGGAGCGAGCGGAGCGAGCGTGCAACGATCACAAATTCCAAGTTATACATATACCTTATATTGCCTTGCATATATTTCGTGTTATTACCTAATTTTGTCAGCCATTTCTGACATCACATTGCACTGTAGTATGTGGAAATAGTTCTATTTATGTGCAACTATTGGTAAACTGTAAACATTTGTCAGTAGGCAATAGGATAAAGACTTCCGTCTCATCGGGCTGGTGCGAATATTTCAATGTCCCCATGTGCCAAACCGTTGGATTGTGATACACCTTTACGCGTCTCACGCTCGCTGCGGTCGCTCGAAAAGTATAGCCTAACCTGAAACCAATCCATCTTGCGTTCATTATTCGATATGGCGGCGACATATTTCGAATTTGAGAACGTGTCGGATCGGGTGTGAGGATGGACTAAATACTTACGAGCGAGCGGAGCGAGCGAGCAACGATCACGACTTCCGAGCTATACATATACCTTATATTGCCTTGCATATATTTCGTGTTATTACCTAATTTTGTCAGCCATTTCTGACATCACATTGCACTTTACTATGTGCAAATAGTACTATTTATATGAAACTATTGGTAAACTGTAAACATTTGTCAGTAGGCAGTTCGATAAAGACTTCTGGCTCCTCGGGCTGGTGCGAATATTCCAATGTCCCCAGGTGCCATACCGTTGGATTGTGGCACAACTTTCCGCGTCCCTCGCTCGCCGTGCTCGCTCGAAAACTATAGCCTAACCTAAAACCAATCCATCTTGCGTTAGTCATTCGACATTGAGGCGACTTATTTCAAATTTGGGATCGTGTCGGATCGGATGTGTGGTTCGACTAAATTTTTAGGAGCTAGCGGAGCGAGCGAGCAACGATCACAATTTCCATGTTATACATATACCTTATATTGCCTTGCATATATTTCGTGTTATTACCTAATTTTGTCAGCCATTTCTGACATCACATTGCACTGTAGTATGCGGAAATAGTACTATTTATGTGAAACTATTCATAAACTGTAAACATTTGTCAGTAGGCAACAGGATAAAGACTTCCGGCTCCTCGGGCTGGTGCGAATATTTCAATGTCCCCGTGTGCCATACCGTTGGATTGTGGCACAACTTTCCGCGTCCCTCGCTCGCCGTGCTCGCTCGAAAACTATAGCCTAACCTGAAACCAATCCATCTTGCGTTCATTATTCGATATGGCGGCGACATATTTCGAATTTGCGAACGTGTCGGATCGGGTGTGAGGATGGACTAAATACTTACGAGCGAGCGGAGCGAGCGAGCAACGATCACAATTTCCAAGCTATACATATACCTTATATTGCCTTGCATATATTTCGTGTTATTACCTAATTTTGTCAGCCATTTCGGACATGACATTGCTCTGTAGTATGTGGAAATAGTACCATTTATGTGAAACTATTGGTAAACTATAAATATTTGTCAGTAGGCAATAGGATAAAGACTTCCGGCTCCTCGGGCTGGTGCGAATATTTCAATGTCCCCATCTGCCAAACCGTTGGATTGTGACACAACTTTCCGCGTCCCTGGCTCGCAGTGCTCGCTCGAAAACTATAGCCTAAACTAAAACCAATCCCTGTTGCGTTAGTCATTCGACATTGTGGCGACTTATTTCAAATTTGGGATCGTGTCGGATAGGATGTGAGGTTGGACTAAATTTTTAGGAGCGAGCGGAGCGAGCGTGCAACGATCACAATTTCCAAGTTACACATATACCTTATATTGCCTTGCATATATTTCGTGTTATTACCTAATTTTGTCAGCCATTTCTGACATCACATTGCACTGTAGTATGCGAAAATAGTACTATTTATGTGAAACTATTCATAAACTGTAAACATTTGTCAGTAGGCAACAGCATAAAGACTTCCGGCTCCTCGGGCTGGTGCGAATATTTCAATGTCCCCGTGTGCCATACCGTTGGATTGTGGCACAACTATCCGCGTCCCTCGCTCGCCGTGCTCGCTCGAAAACTATAGCCTAACCTGAAACCAATCCATCTTGCGTTCATTATTCGATATGGCGGCGACATATTTCGAATTTGCGAACGTGTCGGATCGGGTGTGAGGATGGACTAAATACTTACGAGCGAGCGGAGCGAGCGAGCAACTATCACGACTTCCAAGCTATACATATGCCTTATATTGCCTTGCATATATTTCGTGTTATTACCTAATTTTGTCAGCCATTTCTGACATCACATTGCACTTTACTATGTGCAAATAGTACTATTTATATGAAACTATTGGTAAACTGTAAACATTTGTCAGTAGGCAGTTCGATAAAGACTTCTGGCTCCTCGGGCTGGTGCGAATATTCCAATGTCCGTATGTGCCTAACCGATGTTTGTGATACACCTTTACGCGTCCCTCGCTCGCTGCGCTCTCTCGAAAACTATAGCCTAACCTAAAACCAATCCATCTTGCGTTCATTATTCGATATGGTGGCGACTTATTTCAAATTTGCGAACGTGTCCGATCGGATGTGAGGTTGGACTAAATTGTTACGCGCGAGCGGAGCGAGCGAGCAACGATCACAATTTCCAAGCTATACATATACCTTATATTGCCTTGAATATATTTCGTGTTAATACCTAATTTTGTCAGCCATTTCGGACATCACATTGCTCTGTAGTATGTGGAAATAGTTCTATTTATGTGAAACTATTGGTAAACTGTAAACATTTGTCAGTAGGCAATAGGATAAAGACTTCCGTCTCCTCGGGCTGGTGCGAATATTTCAATGTCCCCATGTGCCAAACCGTTGGATTGTGATACACCTTTACGCGTCTCACGCTCGCTGCGGTCGCTCGAAAAGGATAGCCTAACCTGAAACCAATCCATCTTGCGTTCATTATTCGATATGGCGGCGACATATTTCGAATTTGAGAACGTGTCGGATCGGGTGTGAGGATGGACTAAATACTTACGAGCGAGCGGAGCGAGCGAGCAACGATCACGACTTCCGAGCTATACATATACCTTATATTGCCTTGCATATATTTCGTGTTATTACCTAATTTTGTCAGCCATTTCTGACATCACATTGCAATTTACTATGTGCAAATAGTACTATTTATATGAAACTATTGGTAAACTGTAAACATTTGTCAGTAGGCAATAGGATAAAGACTTCCGGCTCCTCGGGCTGGTGCGAATATTTCAATGTCCCCATCTGCCAAACCGTTGGATTGTGACACAACTTTCCGCGTCCCTGGCTCGCAGTGCTCGCTCGAAAACTATAGCCTGAACTAAAACCAATCCCTGTTGCGTTAGTCATTCGACATTGTGGCGACTTATTTCAAATTTGGGATCGTGTCGGATAGGATGTGAGGTTGGACTAAATTTTTAGGAGCGAGCGGAGCGAGCGTGCAACGATCACAATTTCCAAGTTACACATATACCTTATATTGCCTTGCATATATTTCGTGTTATTACCTAATTTTGTCAGCCATTTCTGACATCACATTGCACTGTAGTATGCGGAAATAGTACTATTTATGTGAAACTATTCATAAACTGTAAACATTTGTCAGTAGGCAACAGCATAAAGACTTCCGGCTCCTCGGGCTGGTGCGAATATTTCAATGTCCCCGTGTGCCATACCGTTGGATTGTGGCACAACTATCCGCGTCCCTCGCTCGCCGTGCTCGCTCGAAAACTATAGCCTAACCTGAAACCAATCCATCTTGCGTTCATTATTCGATATGGCGGCGACATATTTCGAATTTGCGAACGTGTCGGATCGGGTGTGAGGATGGACTAAATACTTACGAGCGAGCGGAGCGAGCGAGCAACTATCACGACTTCCAAGCTATACATATGCCTTATATTGCCTTGCATATATTTCGTGTTATTACCTAATTTTGTCAGCCATTTCTGACATCACATTGCACTTTACTATGTGCAAATAGTACTATTTATATGAAACTATTGGTAAACTGTAAACATTTGTCAGTAGGCAGTTCGATAAAGACTTCTGGCTCCTCGGGCTGGTGCGAATATTCCAATGTCCGTATGTGCCTAACCGATGGTTTGTGATACACCTTTACGCGTCCCTCGCTCGCTGCGCTCTCTCGAAAAACTATAGCCTAACCTAAAACCAATCCATCTTGCGTTCATTATTCGATATGGTGGCGACTTATTTCAAATTTGCGAACGTGTCTGATCGGATGTGAGGTTGGACTAAATTGTTACGCGCGAGCGGAGCGAGCGAGCAACGATCACAATTTCCAAGCTATACATATACCTTATATTGCCTTGAATATATTTCGTGTTATTACCTAATTTTGTCAGCCATTTCGGACATCACATTGCTCTGTAGTATGTGGAAATAGTTCTATTTATGTGAAACTATTGGTAAACTGTAAACATTTGTCAGTAGGCAATAGGATAAAGACTTCCGTCTCCTCGGGCTGGTGCGAACATTTCAATGTCCCCATGTGCCAAACCGTTGGATTGTGATACACCTTTACGCGTCTCACGCTCGCTGCGGTCGCTCGAAAAGGATAGCCTAACCTGAAACCAATCCATCTTGCGTTCATTATTCGATATGGCGGCGACATATTTCGAATTTGAGAAACGTGTCGGATCGGGTGTGAGGATGGACTAAATACTTACGAGCGAGCGGAGCGAGCGAGCAACGATCACGACTTCCGAGCTATACATATACCTTATATTGCCTTGCATATATTTCGTGTTATTACCTAATTTTGTCAGCCATTTCTGACATCACATTGCACTTTACTATGTGCAAATAGTACTATTTATATGAAACTATTGGTAAACTGTAAACATTTGTCAGTAGGCAATTCGATAAAGACTTCCGGCTCCTCGGGCTGGTGCGAATATTTCAATGTCCCCGTGTGCCATACCGTTGGATTGTGGCACAACTTTCCGCGTCCCTCGCTCGCCGTGCTCGCTCGAAAACTATAGCCTAACCTGAAACCAATCATCTTGCGGTTCATTATTCGATATGGCGGCGACATATTTCGAATTTGCGAACGTGTCGGATCGGGTGTGAGGATGGACTAAATACTTACGAGCGAGCGGAGCGAGCGAGCAACTATCACGACTTCCAAGCTATACATATACCTTATATTGCCTTGCATATATTTCGTGTTATTACCTAATTTTGTCAGCCATTTCTGACATCACATTGCACTTTACTATGTGCAAATAGTACTATTTATATGAAACTATTGGTAAACTGTAAACATTTGTCAGTAGGCAATTCGATAAAGACTTCTGGCTCCTCGGCTGGTGCGAATATTTCAATGTCCGTATGTGGCCTAACCGTTGGTTTGTGATACACCTTTACGCGTCCCTCGCTCGCTGCGCTCTCTCGAAAACTATAGCCTAACCTAAAACCAATCCATCTTGCGTTCATTATTCGATATGGTGGCGACTTATTTCAAATTTGCGAACGTGTCTGATCGGATGTGAAGTTGGACTAAATTTTTATGAGCGAGCGGAGCGAGCGAGCAACGATCGCAATTTCCAAGCTATACATATACCTTATATAGCCTTGCATATATTTCGTGTTATTACCTAATTTTGTCAGCCATTTCGGACATGACATTGCTCTGTATTATGTGGAAATAGTACTATTTATGTGAAACTACTGGTAAACTGTATACATTTGTGTGTGGGCAATAGGAGAGAGACTTCCGGCTCCTCGGGCTGGTGCGAATATTTCAATGTTCCCAGGTGCCATACCGTTGGATTGTGGCACAACTTTCCGCGTCCCTCGCTCGCCGTGCTCGCTCGAAAACTATAGCCTAACCTAAAACCAATCCATCTTGCGTTAGTCATTCGACATTGAGGCGACTTATTTCAAATTTGGGATCGTGTCGGATCGGATGTGTGGTTCGACTAAATTTTTAGGAGCTAGCGGAGCGAGCGAGCAACGATCACAATTTCCAAGTTATACATATACCTTATATTGCCTTGCATATATTTCGTGTTATTACCTAATTTTGTCAGCCATTTCTGACATCACATTGCACTGTAGTATGCGGAAATAGTACTATTTATGTGAAACTATTCATAAACTGTAAACATTTGTCAGTAGGCAACAGGATAAAGACTTCCGGCTCCTCGGGCTGGTGCGAATATTTCAATGTCCCCGTGTGCCATACCGTTGGATTGTGGCACAACTTTCCGCGTCCCTCGCTCGCCGTGCTCGCTCGAAAACTATAGCCTAACCTGAAACCAATCCATCTTGCGTTCATTATTCGATATGGCGGCGACATATTTCGAATTTGCGAACGTGTCGGATCGGGTGTGAGGATGGACTAAATACTTACGAGCGAGCGGAGCGAGCGAGCAACGATCACAATTTCCAAGCTATACATATACCTTATATTGCCTTGCATATATTTCGTGTTATTACCTAATTTTGTCAGCCATTTCGGACATGACATTGCTCTGTAGTATGTGGAAATAGTACCATTTATGTGAAACTATTGGTAAACTATAAATATTTGTCAGTAGGCAATAGGATAAAGACTTCCGTCTCCTCGGGCTGGTGCGAATATTTCAATGTCCCCATGTGCCAAACCGTTGGATTGTGATACACCTTTACGCGTCTCACGCTCGCTGCGGTCGCTCGAAAAGGATAGCCTAACCTGAAACCAATCCATCTTGCGTTCATTATTCGATATGGCGGCGACATATTTCGAATTTGAGAACGTGTCGGATCGGGTGTGAGGATGGACTAAATACTTACGAGCGAGCGGAGCGAGCGAGCAACGATCACGACTTCCGAGCTATACATATACCTTATATTGCCTTGCATATATTTCGTGTTATTACCTAATTTTGTCAGCCATTTCTGACATCACATTGCAATTTACTATGTGCAAATAGTACTATTTATATGAAACTATTGGTAAACTGTAAACATTTGTCAGTAGGCAATAGGATAAAGACTTCCGGCTCCTCGGGCTGGTGCGAATATTTCAATGTCCCCATCTGCCAAACCGTTGGATTGTGACACAACTTTCCGCGTCCCTGGCTCGCAGTGCTCGCTCGAAAACTATAGCCTGAACTAAAACCAATCCCTGTTGCGTTAGTCATTCGACATTGTGGCGACTTATTTCAAATTTGGGATCGTGTCGGATAGGATGTGAGGTTGGACTAAATTTTTAGGAGCGAGCGGAGCGAGCGTGCAACGATCACAATTTCCAAGTTACACATATACCTTATATTGCCTTGCATATATTTCGTGTTATTACCTAATTTTGTCAGCCATTTCTGACATCACATTGCACTGTAGTATGCGGAAATAGTACTATTTATGTGAAACTATTCATAAACTGTAAACATTTGTCAGTAGGCAACAGCATAAAGACTTCCGGCTCCTCGGGCTGGTGCGAATATTTCAATGTCCCCGTGTGCCATACCGTTGGATTGTGGCACAACTATCCGCGTCCCTCGCTCGCCGTGCTCGCTCGAAAACTATAGCCTAACCTGAAACCAATCCATCTTGCGTTCATTATTCGATATGGCGGCGACATATTTCGAATTTGCGAACGTGTCGGATCGGGTGTGAGGATGGACTAAATACTTACGAGCGAGCGGAGCGAGCGAGCAACTATCACGACTTCCAAGCTATACATATGCCTTATATTGCCTTGCATATATTTCGTGTTATTACCTAATTTTGTCAGCCATTTTCTGACATCACATTGCACTTTACTATGTGCAAATAGTACTATTTATATGAAACTATTGGTAAACTGTAAACATTTGTCAGTAGGCAGTTCGATAAAGACTTCTGGCTCCTCGGGCTGGTGCGAATATTCCAATGTCCGTATGTGCCTAACCGATGGTTTGTGATACACCTTTACGCGTCCCTCGCTCGCTGCGCTCTCTCGAAAACTATAGCCTAACCTAAAACCAATCCATCTTGCGTTCATTATTCGATATGGTGGCGACTTATTTCAAATTTGCGAACGTGTCTGATCGGATGTGAGGTTGGACTAAATTGTTACGCGCGAGCGGAGCGAGCGAGCAACGATCACAATTTCCAAGCTATACATATACCTTATATTGCCTTGAATATATTTCGTGTTATTACCTAATTTTGTCAGCCATTTCGGACATCACATTGCTCTGTAGTATGTGGAAATAGTTCTATTTATGTGAAACTATTGGTAAACTGTAAACATTTGTCAGTAGGCAATAGGATAAAGACTTCCGTCTCCTCGGGCTGGTGCGAACATTTCAATGTCCCCATGTGCCAAACCGTTGGATTGTGATACACCTTTACGCGTCTCACGCTCGCTGCGGTCGCTCGAAAAGGATAGCCTAACCTGAAACCAATCCATCTTGCGTTCATTATTCGATATGGCGGCGACATATTTCGAATTTGAGAACGTGTCGGATCGGGTGTGAGGATGGACTAAATACTTACGAGCGAGCGGAGCGAGCGAGCAACGATCACGACTTCCGAGCTATACATATACCTTATATTGCCTTGCATATATTTCGTGTTATTACCTAATTTTGTCAGCCATTTCTGACATCACATTGCACTTTACTATGTGCAAATAGTACTATTTATATGAAACTATTGGTAAACTGTAAACATTTGTCAGTAGGCAATTCGATAAAGACTTCCGGCTCCTCGGGCTGGTGCGAATATTCCAATGTCCCCAGGTGCCATACCGTTGGATTGTGGCACAACTTTCCGCGTCCCTCGCTCGCCGTGCTCGCTCGAAAACTATAGCCTAACCTAAAACCAATCCATCTTGCGTTAGTCATTCGACATTGAGGCGACTTATTTCAAATTTGGGATCGTGTCGGATCGGATGTGTGGTTCGACTAAATTTTTAGGAGCTAGCGGAGCGAGCGAGCAACGATCACAATTTCCATGTTATACATATACCTTATATTGCCTTGCATATATTTCGTGTTATTACCTAATTTTGTCAGCCATTTCTGACATCACATTGCACTGTAGTATGCGGAAATAGTACTATTTATGTGAAACTATTCATAAACTGTAAACATTTGTCAGTAGGCAACAGGATAAAGACTTCCGGCTCCTCGGGCTGGTGCGAATATTTCAATGTTCCCATCTGCCAAACCGTTGGATTGTGACACAACTTTCCGCGTCCCTCGCTCGCAGTGCTCGCTCGAAAACTATAGCCTAAACTAAAACCAATCCCTGTTGCGTTAGTCATTCGACATTGTGGCGACTTATTTCAAATTTGGGATCGTGTCGGATAGGATGTGAGGTTGGAATAAATTTTTAGGAGCGAGCGGAGCGAGCGTGCAACGATCACAATTTCCAAGTTATACATATACCTTATATTGCCTTGCATATATTTCGTGTTATTACCTAATTTTGTCAGCCATTTCTGACATCACATTGCACTGTAGTATGCGGAAATAGTACTATTTATGTGAAACTATTCATAAACTGTAAACATTTGTCAGTAGGCAACAGCATAAAGACTTCCGCTCCTCGGGCTGGTGCGAATATTTCAATGTCCCCGTGTGCAATACCGTTGGATTGTGGCACAACTATCCGCGTCCCTCGCTCGCCGTGCTCGCTCGAAAACTATAGCCTAACCTGAAACCAATCCATCTTGCGTTCATTATTCGATATGGCGGCGACATATTTCGAATTTGCGAACGTGTCGGATCGGGTGTGAGGATGGACTAAATACTTACGAGCGAGCGGAGCGAGCGAGCAACGATCACAATTTCCAAGCTATACATATACCTTATATTGCCTTGCATATATTTCGTGTTATTACCTAATTTTGTCAACCATTTCGGACATGACATTGCTCTGTAGTATGTGGAAATAGTACCATTTATGTGAAACTATTGGTAAAACTATAAACATTTGTCAGTAGGCAATAGGATAAAGACTTCCGGCTCCTCGGGCTGGTGCGAATATTTCAATGTCCCCATCTGCCAAACCGTTGGATTGTGACACAACTTTCCGCGTTCCTGGCTCGCAGTGCTCGCTCGAAAACTATAGCCTAAACTAAAACCAATCCCTGTTGCGTTAGTCATTCGACATTGTGGCGACTTATTTCAAATTTGGGATCGTGTCGGATAGGATGTGAGGTTGGACTAAGTTTTTAGGAGCGAGCGGAGCGAGCGTGCAACGATCACAATTTCCAAGTTACACATATACCTTATATTGCCTTGCATATATTTCGTGTTATTACCTAATTTTGTCAGCCATTTCTGACATCACATTGCACTGTAGTATGCGGAAATAGTACTATTTATGTGAAACTATTCATAAACTGTAAACATTTGTCAGTAGGCAACAGCATAAAGACTTCCGGCTCCTCGGGCTGGTGCGAATATTTCAATGTCCCCATCTGCCAAACCGTTGGATTGTGACACAACTTTCCGCGTCCCTGGCTCGCAGTGCTCGCTCGAAAACTATAGCCTAAACTAAAACCAATCCCTGTTGCGTTAGTCATTCGACATTGTGGCGACTTATTTCAAATTTGGGATCGTGTCGGATAGGATGTGAGGTTGGACTAAATTTTTAGGAGCGAGCGGAGCGAGCGTGCAACGATCACAATTTCCAAGTTACACATATACCTTATATTGCCTTGCATATATTTCGTGTTATTACCTAATTTTGTCAGCCATTTCTGACATCACATTGCACTGTAGTATGCGGAAATAGTACTATTTATGTGAAACTATTCATAAACTGTAAACATTTGTCAGTAGGCAACAGCATAAAGACTTCCGGCTCCTCGGGCTGGTGCGAATATTTCAATGTCCCCGTGTGCCATACCGTTGGATTGTGGCACAACTATCCGCGTCCCTCGCTCGCCGTGCTCGCTCGAAAACTATAGCCTAACCTGAAACCAATCCATCTTGCGTTCATTATTCGATATGGCGGCGACATATTTCGAATTTGCGAACGTGTCGGATCGGGTGTGAGGATGGACTAAATACTTACGAGCGAGCGGAGCGAGCGAGCAACTATCACGACTTCCAAGCTATACATATGCCTTATATTGCCTTGCATATATTTCGTGTTATTACCTAATTTTGTCAGCCATTTCTGACATCACATTGCACTTTACTATGTGCAAATAGTACTATTTATATGAAACTATTGGTAAACTGTAAACATTTGTCAGTAGGCAGTTCGATAAAGACTTCCGTCTCCTCGGGCTGGTGCGAATATTTCAATGTCCCCATGTGCCAAACCGTTGGATTGTGATACACCTTTACGCGTCCCTCGCTCGCTGCGGTCGCTCGAAAAGGATAGCCTAACCTGAAACCAATCCATCTTGCGTTCATTATTCGATATGGCGGCGACATATTTCGAATTTGAGAACGTGTCGGATCGGGTGTGAGGATGGACTAAATACTTACGAGCGAGCGGAGCGAGCGAGCAACGATCACGACTTCCGAGCTATACATATACCTTATATTGCCTTGCATATATTTCGTGTTATTACCTAATTTTGTCAGCCATTTCTGACATCACATTGCACTTTACTATGTGCAAATAGTACTACTTATATGAAACTATTGGTAAACTGTAAACATTTGTCAGTAGGCAATTCGATAAAGACTTCCGGCTCCTCGGGCTGGTGCGAATATTCCAATGTCCCCAGGTGCCATACCGTTGGATTGTGGCACAACTTTCCGCGTCCCTCGCTCGCCGTGCTCGCTCGAAAACTATAGCCTAACCTAAAACCAATCCATCTTGCGTTAGTCATTCGACATTGAGGCGACTTATTTCAAATTTGGGATCGTGTCGGATCGGATGTGTGGTTCGACTAAATTTTTAGGAGCTAGCGGAGCGAGCGAGCAACGATCACAATTTCCATGTTATACATATACCTTATATTGCCTTGCATATATTTCGTGTTATTACCTAATTTTGTCAGCCATTTCTGACATCACATTGCACTGTAGTATGCGGAAATAGTACTATTTATGTGAAACTATTCATAAACTGTAAACATTTGTCAGTAGGCAACAGGATAAAGACTTCCGGCTCCTCGGGCTGGTGCGAATATTTCAATGTTCCCATCTGCCAAACCGTTGGATTGTGACACAACTTTCCGCGTCCCTCGCTCGCAGTGCTCGCTCGAAAACTATAGCCTAAACTAAAACCAATCCCTGTTGCGTTAGTCATTCGACATTGTGGCGACTTATTTCAAATTTGGGATCGTGTCGGATAGGATGTGAGGTTGGAATAAATTTTTAGGAGCGAGCGGAGCGAGCGTGCAACGATCACAATTTCCAAGTTATACATATACCTTATATTGCCTTGCATATATTTCGTGTTATTACCTAATTTTGTCAGCCATTTCTGACATCACATTGCACTGTAGTATGCGGAAATAGTACTATTTATGTGAAACTATTCATAAACTGTAAACATTTGTCAGTAGGCAACAGCATAAAGACTTCCGGCTCCTCGGGCTGGTGCGAATATTTCAATGTCCCCGTGTGCAATACCGTTGGATTGTGGCACAACTATCCGCGTCCCTCGCTCGCCGTGCTCGCTCGAAAACTATAGCCTAACCTGAAACCAATCCATCTTGCGTTCATTATTCGATATGGCGGCGACATATTTCGAATTTGCGAACGTGTCGGATCGGGTGTGAGGATGGACTAAATACTTACGAGCGAGCGGAGCGAGCGAGCAACGATCACAATTTCCAAGCTATACATATACCTTATATTGCCTTGCATATATTTCGTGTTATTACCTAATTTTGTCAACCATTTCGGACATGACATTGCTCTGTAGTATGTGGAAATAGTACCATTTATGTGAAACTATTGGTAAACTATAAACATTTGTCAGTAGGCAATAGGATAAAGACTTCCGGCTCCTCGGGCTGGTGCGAATATTTCAATGTCCCCATCTGCCAAACCGTTGGATTGTGACACAACTTTCCGCGTTCCTGGCTCGCAGTGCTCGCTCGAAAACTATAGCCTAAACTAAAACCAATCCCTGTTGCGTTAGTCATTCGACATTGTGGCGACTTATTTCAAATTTGGGATCGTGTCGGATAGGATGTGAGGTTGGACTAAATTTTTAGGAGCGAGCGGAGCGAGCGAGCAACGATCACAATTTCCAAGCTATACATATACCTTATATAGCCTTGCATATATTTCGTGTTATTACCTAATTTTGTCAGCCATTTCGGACATGACATTGCTCTGTAGTATGTGGAAATAGTACCATTTATGTGAAACTATTGGTAAACTATAAACATTTGTCAGTAGGCAATAGGAGAGAGACTTCCGGCTCCTCGGGCTGGTGCGAATATTTCAATGTCCCCAGGTGCCATACCGTTGGATTGTGGCACAACTTTCCGCGTCCCTCGCTCGCCGTGCTCGCTCGAAAACTATAGCCTAACCTAAAACCAATCCATCTTGCGTTCATTATTCGATATGGCGGCGACATATTTCGAATTTGCGAACGTGTCGGATCGGGTGTGAGGATGGACTAAATACTTACGAGCGAGCGGAGCGAGCGAGCAACTATCACGACTTCCAAGCTATACATATACCTTATATTGCCTTGCATATATTTCGTGTTATTACCTAATTTTGTCAGCCATTTCTGACATCACATTGCACTTTACTATGTGCAAATAGTACTATTTATATGAAACTATTGGTAAACTGTAAACATTTGTCAGTAGGCAATTCGATAAAGACTTCTGGCTCCTCGGGCTGGTGCGAATATTCCAATGTCCCCAGGTGCCATACCGTTGGATTGTGGCACAACTTTCCGCGTCCCTCGCTCGCCGTGCTCGCTCGAAAAATATAGCCTAACCTAAAACCAATCCATCTTGCGTTAGTCATTCGACATTGAGGCGACTTATTTCAAATTTGGGATCGTGTCGGATCGGATGTGTGGTTCGACTAAATTTTTAGGAGCTAGCGGAGCGAGCGAGCAACGATCACAATTTCCAAGTTATACATATACCTTATATTGCCTTGCATATATTTCGTGTTATTACCTAATTTTGTCAGCCATTTCTGACATCACATTGCACTGTAGTATGCGGAAATAGTACTATTTATGTGAAACTATTCATAAACTGTAAACATTTGTCAGTAGGCAACAGGATAAAGACTTCCGGCTCCTCGGGCTGGTGCGAATATTTCAATGTTCCCATCTGCCAAACCGTTGGATTGTGACACAACTTTCCGCGTCCCTCGCTCGCAGTGCTCGCTCGAAAACTATAGCCTAAACTAAAACCAATCCCTGTTGCGTTAGTCATTCGACATTGTGGCGACTTATTTCAAATTTGGGATCGTGTCGGATAGGATGTGAGGTTGGACTAAGTTTTTAGGAGCGAGCGGAGCGAGCGTGCAACGATCACAATTTCCAAGTTACACATATACCTTATATTGCCTTGCATATATTTCGTGTTATTACCTAATTTTGTCAGCCATTTCTGACATCACATTGCACTGTAGTATGCGGAAATAGTACTATTTATGTGAAACTATTCATAAACTGTAAACATTTGTCAGTAGGCAACAGCATAAAGACTTCCGGCTCCTCGGGCTGGTGCGAATATTTCAATGTCCCCGTGTGCCATACCGTTGGATTGTGGCACAACTATCCGCGTCCCTCGCTCGCCGTGCTCGCTCGAAAACTATAGCCTAACCTGAAACCAATCCATCTTGCGTTCATTATTCGATATGGCGGCGACATATTTCGAATTTGCGAACGTGTCGGATCGGGTGTGAGGATGGACTAAATACTTACGAGCGAGCGGAGCGAGCGAGCAACTATCACGACTTCCAAGCTATACATATACCTTATATTGCCTTGCATATATTTCGTGTTATTACCTAATTTTGTCAGCCATTTCTGACATCACATTGCACTTTACTATGTGCAAATAGTACTATTTATATGAAACTATTGGTAAACTGTAAACATTTGTCAGTAGGCAATTCGATAAAGACTTCTGGCTCCTCGGGCTGGTGCGAATATTCCAATGTCCGTATGTGCCTAACCGTTGGTTTGTGATACACCTTTACGCGTCTCACGCTCGCTGCGGTCGCTCGAAAAGTATAGCCTAACCTGAAACCAATCCATCTTGCGTTCATTATTCGATATGGCGGCGACATATTTCGAATTTGAGAACGTGTCGGATCGGGCGTGAGGATGGACTAAATACTTACGAGCGAGCGGAGCGAGCGAGCAACTATCACGACTTCCAAGCTATACATATACCTTATATTGCCTTGCATATATTTCGTGTTATTACCTAATTTTGTCAGCCATTTCTGACATCACATTGCACTTTACTATGTGCAAATAGTACTATTTATATGAAACTATTGGTAAACTGTAAACATTTGTCAGTAGGCAATTCGATAAAGACTTCTGGCTCCTCGGGCTGGTGCGAATATTCCAATGTCCGTATGTGCCTAACCGTTGGTTTGTGATACACCTTTACGCGTCCCTCGCTCGCTGCGCTCTCTCGAAAACTATAGCCTAACCTAAAACCAATCCATGTTGCGTTCATTATTCGATATGGTGGCGACCTATTTCAAATTTGCGAACGTGTCTGATCGGATGTGAGGTTGGACTAAATTTTTACGAGCGAGCGGAGCGAGCGAGCAACGATCACAATTTCCAAGCTATACATATACCTTATATAGCCTTGCATATATTTCGTGTTATTACCTAATTTTGTCAGCCATTTCGGACATGACATTGCTCTGTAGTATGTGGAAATAGTACTATTTATGTGAAACTACTGGTAAACTGTATACATTTGTGTGTGGGCAATAGGAGAGAGACTTCCGGCTCCTCGGGCTGGTGCGAATATTTCAATGTCCCCAGGTGCCATACCGTTGGATTGTGGCACAACTTTCCGCGTCCCTCGCTCGCCGTGCTCGCTCGAAAACTATAGCCTAACCTAAAACCAATCCATCTTGCGTTCATTATTCGATATGGCGGCGACATATTTCGAATTTGCGAACGTGTCGGATCGGGTGTGAGGATGGACTAAATACTTACGAGCGAGCGGAGCGAGCGAGCAACTATCACGACTTCCAAGCTATACATATACCTTATATTGCCTTGCATATATTTCGTGTTATTACCTAATTTTGTCAGCCATTTCTGACATCACATTGCACTTTACTATGTGCAAATAGTACTATTTATATGAAACTATTGGTAAACTGTAAACATTTGTCAGTAGGCAATTCGATAAAGACTTCTGGCTCCTCGGGCTGGTGCGAATATTCCAATGTCCCCAGGTGCCATACCGTTGGATTGTGGCACAACTTTCCGCGTCCCTCGCTCGCCGTGCTCGCTCGAAAACTATAGCCTAACCTAAAACCAATCCATCTTGCGTTAGTCATTCGACATTGAGGCGACTTCTTTCAAATTTGGGATCGTGTCGGATCGGATGTGTGGTTCGACTAAATTTTTAGGAGCTAGCGGAGCGAGCGAGCAACGATCACAATTTCCAAGTTATACATATGCCTTATATTGCCTTGCATATATTTCGTGTTATTACCTAATTTTGTCAGCCATTTCTGACATCACATTGCACTTTACTATGTGCAAATAGTACTATTTATATGAAACTATTGGTAAACTGTAAACATTTGTCAGTAGGCAATTCGATAAAGACTTCCGGCTCCTCGGGCTGGTGCGAATATTTCAATGTTCCCATCTGCCAAACCGTTGGATTGTGACACAACTTTCCGCGTCCCTCGCTCGCAGTGCTCGCTCGAAAACTATTGCCTAAACTAAAACCAATCCCTGTTGCGTTAGTCATTCGACATTGTGGCGACTTATTTCAAATTTGGGATCGTGTCGGATAGGATGTGAGGTTGGACTAAATTTTTAGGAGCGAGCGGAGCGAGCGTGCAACGTTCAAAATTTCCAAGATATACATATACCTTATATTGCCTTGCATATATTTCGTGTTATTACCTAATTTTGTCAGCCATTTCTGACATCACATTGCACTGTAGTATGCGGAAATAGTACTATTTATGTGAAACTATTCATAAACTGTAAACATTTGTCAGTAGGCAACAGGATAAAGACTTCCGGCTCCTCGTGCTGGTGCGAATATTTCAATGTCCCCGTGTGCCATACCGTTGGATTTTGGCACAACTTTCCGCGTCCCTCGCTCGCCGTGCTCGCTCGAAAACTATAGCCTAACCTGAAACCAATCCATCTTGCGTTCATTATTCGATATGGCGGCGACATATTTCGAATTTGCGAACGTGTCGGATCGGGTGTGAGGATGGACGAAATACTTACGAGCGAGCGGAGCGAGCGAGCAACTATCACGACTTCCAAGCTATACATATACCTTATATTGCCTTGCATATATTTCGTGTTATTACCTAATTTTGTCAGCCATTTTTGACATCACATTGCACTTTACTATGTGCAAATAGTACTATTTATATGAAACTATTGGTAAACTGTAAACATTTGTCAGTAGGCAATTCGATAAAGACTTCTGGCTCCTCGGGCTGGTGCGAATATTCCAATGTCCGTATGTGCCTAACCGTTGGTTTGTGATACACCTTTACGCGTCCCTCGCTCGCTGCGCTCTCTCGAAAACTATAGCCTAACCTAAAACCAATCCATCTTGCGTTAGTCATTCGACATTGAGGCGACTTATTTCAAATTTGGGATCGTGTCGGATCGGATGTGTGGTTCGACTAAATTTTTAGGAGCTAGCGGAGCGAGCGAGCAACGATCACAATTTCCAAGTTATACATATACCTTATATTGCCTTGCATATATTTCGTGTTATTACCTAATTTTGACAGCCATTTCTGACATCACATTGCACTGTAGTATGCGGAAATAGTACTATTTATGTGAAACTATTCATAAACTGTAAACATTTGTCAGTAGGCAACAGGATAAAGACTTCCGGCTCCTCGGGCTGGTGCGAATATTTCAATGTTCCCATCTGCCAAACCGTTGGATTGTGACACAACTTTCCGCGTCCCTCGCTCGCAGTGCTCGCTCGAAAACTATAGCCTAAACTAAAACCAATCCCTGTTGCGTTAGTCATTCGACATTGTGGCGACTTATTTCAAATTTGGGATCGTGTCGGATAGGATGTGAGGTTGGACTAAATTTGTAGGAGCTAGCGCAGCGAGCGAGCAACGATCACAATTTCCAAGTTATACATATACCTTATATTGCCTTGCATATATTTCGTGTTATTACCTAATTTTGTCAGCCATTTCTGACATCACATTGCACTGTAGTATGCGGAAATAGTACTATTTATGTGAAACTATTCATAAACTGTAAACATTTGTCAGTAGGCAATAGGATAAAGACTTCCGGCTCCTCGGGCTGGTGCGAATATTTCAATGTTCCCATCTGCCAAACCGTTGGATTGTGGCACAACTTTCCGCATCCCTCGCTCGCCGTGCTCGCTAGAAAACTATAGCCTAACCTGAAACCAATCCATCTTGCATTCATTATTCGATATGGCGGCGACATATTTCGAATTTGCGAACGTGTCGGATCGGGTGTGTGGATGGACTAAATACTTACGAGCGAGCGGAGCGAGCGAGCAACTATCACGACTTCCAAGCTATACATATACCTTATATTGCCTTGCATATATTTCGTGTTATTACCTAATTTTGTCAGCCATTTCGGACATCACATTGCTCTGTAGTATGTGGAAATAGTAATATTTATGTGAAACTATTCATAAACTGTATACATTTGTCAGTAGGCAATTCGATAACGACTTTCGGCTCCTCGGGCTGGTGCGAATATTTCAATGTTCGTATGTGCCAAACCGTTGGTTTGTGGCACACATTTTGGCGTCTCTCGCTCGCTGCGCTCGCTCGAAAACTATAGCCTAACCTAAAACCAATCCATCTTGAGTTCATTATTCGATATGGTGGCGACTTATTGCAAATTTGGGAACGTGTCGGATCGGATGTGAGGTTGGACTAAATTTTTACGAGCGAGCGGAGCGAGTGAGCAACGATCACAATTTCCAAGTTATACATATACCTTATATTGCCTTGCATATATTTCGTGTTATTACCTAATTTTGTCAGCCATTTCTGACATCACATTGCACTTTACTATGTGCAAATAGAACTACTTATATGAAACTATTGGTAAACTGTAAACATTTGTCAGTAGGCAATTAGATAAGGACTTCTGGCTCCTCGGGCTGGTGCGAATACTCCAATGTCCGTATGTGGCTAACCGTTGGTTTGTGATACACCTTTACGCGTCCCTCGCTCGCTGCGCTCGCTCGAAAACTATAGCCTAAAATAAAACCAATCCATCTTGCGTTCATTATTCGATATGGTGGCGACTTATTTCAAATTTGCGAACGTGTCTGATCGGATGTGAGGATGGACTAAATTTTTACGAGCGAGCGGAGCGAGCCAGCAACGATCACAATTTCCAAGCTATACATATACCTTATATTGCCTTGCATATATTTCGTGCTATTACCTAATTTTGTCAGCCATTTCGGACATGTGATTGCTCTGTAGTATGTGGAAATAGTACTATTTATGTGAAACTATTCATACAGTGTAACCATTTGTCAATAGGCAATTAGATAAGGACTTCTGGCTCCTCGGGCTGGTGCGAATACTCCAATGTCCGCATGTGGCTAACCGTTGGTTTGTGATACACCTTTACGCGTCCCTCGCTCGCTGCGCTCGCGCGAAAACTATAGCCTAAAATAAAACCAATCCATCTTGCGTGCATTATTCGATATGGTGGCGACTTATTTCAAATTTGCGAACGTGTCTGATCGGATGTGAGGTTGGACTAAATTTTTACGAGCGAGCGGAGCGAGAGAGCAACGGTCACAATTTCCAAGCTATACATATACCTTATATTGCCTTGCATATATTTCGTGTTATTACCTAATTTTGTCAGCCATTTCGGACATCACATTGCTCTGTAGTATGTGGAAATAGTACTATTTATGTGATACTATTGTTAAACTATAAACATTTGTCAGTAGGCAATAGGATAAAGACTTCCGGCTCCTCGGGCTGGTGCGATTATTTCAATGTCCCCATCTGCTATACCGTTGGATTGTGACACAACTATCCGCGTCCCTCGCTCGCCGTGCTCGCTCGAAAACTATAGCCTAACGTAAAACCAATCCATCTTGCTTTCATTATTCGATATGGCGGCGACATATTTCGAATTTGCGAACTTGTCGGATCGGGTGTGAGGATGGAATAAATATTTACGAGCGAGCGGAGCGAGCGAGCAACGATCACAATTTCCAAGCTATACATATACGTTATATTGCCTTGCATATAATTCGTGTTATTACCTAATTTTGTCAGCCATTTCTGACATCACATTGCACTTTACTATGTGCAAATAGTACTACTTATATGAAATTATTGGTAAACTGTAAACATTTGTCAGTATGCAATTAGATAGGACTTCTGGCTCCTCGGGCTGGTGCGAATACTCCAATGTCCGTATGTGGCTAACCGTTGGTTTGTGATACACCTTTACGCGTCCCTCGCTCGCTGCGCTCGCTCGAAAACTATAGCCTAAAATAAAACCAATCCATCTTGCGTTCATTATTCGATATGGTGGCGACTTATTTCAAATTTGCGAACGTGTCTGATCGGATGTGAGGATGGACTAAATTTTTACGAGCGAGCGGAGCGAGCCAGCAACGATCACAATTTCCAAGCTATAGATATACCTTATATTGCCTTGCATATATTTCGTGTTATTACCTAATTTTGTCAGCCATTTCGGACATCACATTGCTCTGTAGTATGTGCAAATAGTACTACTTATATGACACTATTGGTAAACTGTAAACATTTGTCAGTAGGCAATTCGATAAAAACTTCTGGCTCCTCGGGCTGGTGCGAATATTTCAATGTCCGAATGTGCCAAACCGTTGGTTTGTGATAAACCTTTACGCGTCCCTCGCTCGCTGCGCTCTCTCGAAAACTATAGCCTAACCTAAAACCAATCCATCTTGCGTGCATTATTCGATATGGTGGCGACTTGTTTCAAATTTGCGAACGTGTCTGGTCGGATGTGAGGTTGGACTAAATTTTTACGAGCGAGCGGAGCGAGAGAGCAACGATCACAATTTCCAAGCTATACATATACCTTATATTGCCTTGCATATATTTCGTGTTATTACCTAATTTTGTCAGCCATTTCGGACATGAGATTGCTCTGTAGTATCTGGAAATAGTAATATTTATATGAAACTATTCATAAACTGTAACCATTTGTCAATAGGCAATTAGATAAGGACTTCTGGCTCCTCGGGCTGGTGCGAATACTCCAATGTCCGTATGTGGCTAACCGTTGGTTTGTGATACACCTTTACGCGTCCCTCGCTCGCTGCGCTCGCTCGAAAACTATAGCCTAAAATAAAACCAATCCATCTTGCGTTCATTATTCGATATGGTGGCGACTTATTTCAAATTTGCGAACGTGTCAGATCGGATGTGAGGATGGACTAAATTTTTACGAGCGAGCGGAGCGAGCGAGCAACGGTCACAATTTCCAAGCTATACATATACCTTATATTGCCTTGCATATATTTCGTGTTATTACCTAATTTTGTCAGCCATTTCGGACATCACATTGCTCTGTAGTATGTGGAAATAGTACTATTTATATGAAACTATTCATAAACTGTAACCATTTGTCAATAGGCAATTAGATAAGGACTTCTGGCTCCTCGGGCTGGTGCGAATACTCCAATGTCCGTATGTGGCTAACCGTTGGTTTGTGATACACCTTTACGCGTCCCTCGCTCGCTGCGCTCGCTCGAAAACTATAGCCTAAAATAAAACCAATCCATCTTGCGTTCATTATTCGATATGGTGGCGACTTATTTCAAATTTGCGAACGTGTCTGATCGGATGTGAGGATGGACTAAATTTTTACGAGCGAGCGGAGCGAGCGAGCAACGGTCACAATTTCCAAGCTATACATATACCTTATATTGCCTTGCATATATTTCGTGTTATTACCTAATTTTGTCAGCCATTTCGGACATCACATTGCTCTGTAGTATGTGGAAATAGTTCTATTTATGTGAAACTATTGGTAAACTGTAAACATTTGTCAGTAGGCAATAGGATAAAGACTTCCGGCTCCTCGGGCTGATGCGAATATTTCAATGTCCCCATCTGCTATACCGTTGGATTGTGACACAACTTTCCGCGTCCCTCGCTCGCCGTGCTCGCTCGAAAACTATAGCCTAACGTAAAACCAATCCATCTTGCTTTCATTATTCGATATGGCGGCGACATATTTCGAATTTGCGAACTTGTCGGATCGGGTGTGAGGATGGAATAAATATTTACGAGCGAGCGGAGCGAGCGAGCAACGATCACAATTTCCAAGTTATACATATACCTTATATTGCCTTGCATATATTTTGTGTTATTACCTAATTTTGTCAGCCATTTCTGACATCACATTGCACTTTACTATGTGCAAATAGTACTACTTATATGAAACTATTGGTAAACTGTAAACATTTGTCAGTAGGCAATTAGATAAGGACTTCTGGCTCCTACGGCTGGTGCGAATACTCCAATGTCCGTATGTGGCTAACCGTTGGTTTGTGATACACCTTTACGCGTCCCTCGCTCGCTGCGCTCGCTCGAAAACTATAGCCTAAAATAAAACCAATCCATCTTGCGTTCATTATTCGATATGGTGGCGACGTATTTCAAACTTGCGAACGTGTCTGATCGGATGTGAGGATGGACTAAATTTTTACGAGCGAGCGGAGCGAGCCAGCAACGATCACAATTTCCAAGCTATACATATACCTTATATTGCCTTGCATATATTTCGTGTTATTACCTAATTTTGTCAGCCATTTCGGACATGAGATTGCTCTGTAGTATGTGGAAATAGTACTATTTATGTGAAACTATTCATAAACTGTAACCATTTGTCAATGGGCAATAGGATAAAGACTTCCGGCTCCTCGGGCTGGTGCGAATATTTTAATGTCCTTATGTGCCAAACCGTTGGATTGCGACACAACTTTCCGCGTCCCTCGCTCGCAGTGCTCGCTCGAAAACTATAGCCGAAACTAAAACCAATCCCTGTTGCGTTAGTCATTCGACATTGAGGAGACTTATTTCAAATTTGGGAACGTGTCGGATCGGTTGTGAGGTTGGACTAGATTTTTACGAGCGAGCGGATCGAGCCAGCAACGGTCACAATTTCCAAGCTATAAATATACCATATATTGCCTTGCATATATTTCGTGTTATTACCTAATTTTGTCAGCCATTTCGGACATCACATTGCACTGTAGTATGTGGAAATAGTATTATTTATGTGAAACTATTCATAAACTGTAAACATTTGTCAATAGGCAATAGGATAAAGACTTCCGGCTCCTCGGGCTGGTGCGAATATTTTTATGTCCTTACGTGCCAAACCGTTGGATTGTGACACAACTTTCCGCGTCCCTCGCTCGCAGTGCTCGCTCGAAAACTATAGCCTAAACTAAAACCAATCCCTCTTGCGTTAGTCATTCGACATTGAGGCGACTTATTTCAAATTTGGGAACGTGTGGGATCGGTTGTGAGGTTGGACTCGATTTTTACGAGCGAGCGGATCGAGCCAGCAACGGTCACAATTTCCAAGCTATACATATACCTTATATTGCCTTGCACATATTTCGTGTTAGTACCTAATTTTGTCAGCCATTTCGGACATCACATTGACTGTAGTATGCGGAAATAGTACTATTTATGTGAAACTATTCATAAACTGTATACATTTGTCAGTAGGCAATTCGATAAAGACTTCCGGCTCCTCGGGCTGGTGCGAATATTTCAATGTCCCCATGCGCCATACCGTTGGATTGTGACACAACTTTCCGCGGCCCTCGCTCGCCGTGCTCGCTCGAAAACTATAGCCTAACGTAAAACCAATCCATCTTGCGTTCACTATTCGATATGGCGGCGACATATTTCGAATTTGCGAACGTGTCGGATCGGGTGTGAGGATGGAATAAATATTTACGAGCGAGCGGAGCGAGCGAGCAACGATCACAATTTCCAAGCTATACATATACGTTATATTGCCTTGCATATATTTCGTGTTATTACCTAATTTTGTCAGCCATTTCTGACATCACATTGCACTTTACTATTTGCGAATAGTACCATTTATGTGAAACTATTGGTAAACTGTAAACATTTGTCAGTAGGCAATTCGATAAAGACTTCTGGCTCCTCGGGCTGGTGCGAATACTCCAATGTCCGTATGTGGCTAACCGTTGGTTTGTGATACACCTTTACGCGTCCCTCGCTCGCTGCGCTCGCTCGAAAACTATAGCCTAAAATAAAACCAATCCATCTTGCGTTCATTATTCGATATGGTGGCGACTTATTTCAAGTTTGCGAACGTGTCTGATCGGATGTGAGGTTGGACTAAATTTTTACGAGCGAGCGGAGCGAGCGAGCAACGATCACAATTTCCAAGCTATACATATACCTTATATTGCCTTGCATATATTTCGTGTTATTACCTAATTTTGTCAGCCATTTCGGACATGACATTGCTCTGTAGTATGTGGAAATAGTACTATTTTTGTGAAACTATTCATAAACTGTAAACATTTGTCAATAGGCAATAGGATAAAGACTTCCGGCTCCTCGGGCTGGTGCGAATATTTTAATGTCCTTCTGTGCCAAACCGTTGGATTGTGACACAACTTTCCGCGTCCCTCGCTCGCAGTGCTCGCTCGAAAACTATAGCCTAAACTAAAACCAATCCCTGTTGCGTTAGTCATTCGACATTGAGGCGACTTATTTCAAATTTGGGAACGTGTCGGATCGGTTGTGGGGTTGGACTAGATTTTTACGAGCGAGCGGATCGAGCCAGCAACGGTCACAATTTCCAAGCTATACATATACCTTATATTGCCTTGCATATATTTCGTGTTATTACCTAATTTTGTCAGCCATTTCTGACATCACATTGCACTTTACTATTTGCAAATAGTACCATTTATGTGAAACTATTGGTAAACTGTAAACATTTGTCAGTAGGCAATTCGATAAAGACTTCTGGCTCCTCGGGGTGGTGCGAATACTCCAATGTCCGTATGTGGCTAACCGTTGGTTTGTGATACATCTTTACGCGTCCCTCGCTCGCTGCCCTCGCTCGAAAACTATAGCCTAAAATAAAACCAATCCATCTTGCGTTCATTATTCGATATGGTGGCGACTTATTTCAAATTTGCGAACGTGTCTGATCGGATGTGAGGTTGGACTAAATTTTTACGAGCGAGCGGAGCGAGCCAGCAACGATCACAATTTCCAAGCTATAGATATACCTTATATTGCCTTGCATATATTTCGTGTTATTACCTAATTCTGTCAGCCATTTCGGACATCACATTGCTCTGTAGTATGTGGAAATAGTACTATTTATGTGAAACTATTGGTAAACTGTATACATTTGTCAGTAGGCAATTCGATAAAGACTTCCGGCTCCTCGGGCTGGTGCGAATATTTCAATGTCCCCATGTGCCATACCGTTGGATTGTGACACAACTTTCCGCGGCCCTCGCTCGCCGTGCTCGCTCGAAAACTATAGCCTAACGTAAAACCAATCCATCTTGCGTTCACTATTCGATATGGCGGCGACATATTTCGAATTTGCGAACGTGTCGGATCGGGTGTGAGGATGGAATAAATATTTACGAGCGAGCGGAGCGAGAGAGCAACGATCACAATTTCCAAGCTATACATATACCTTATATTGCCTTGCATATATTTCGTGTTATTACCTAATTTTGTCAGCCATTTCGGACATGAGATTGCTCTGTAGTATGTGGAAATAGTACTATTTATGTGAAACTATTCATAAACTGTAACCATTTGTCAATGGGCAATAGGATAAAGACTTCCGGCTCCTCGGGCTGGTGCGAATATTTTAATGTCCTTATGTGCCAAACCGTTGGATTGCGACACAACTTTCCGCGTCCCTCGCTCGCAGTGCTCGCTCGAAAACTATAGCCGAAACTAAAACCAATCCCTGTTGCGTTAGTCATTCGACATTGAGGAGACTTATTTCAAATTTGGGAACGTGTCGGATCGGTTGTGAGGTTGGACTAGATTTTTACGAGCGAGCGGATCGAGCCAGCAACGGTCACAATTTCCAAGCTATAAATATACCATATATTGCCTTGCATATATTTCGTGTTATTACCTAATTTTGTCAGCCATTTCGGACATCACATTGCACTGTAGTATGTGGAAATAGTATTATTTATGTGAAACTATTCATAAACTGTAAACATTTGTCAATAGGCAATAGGATAAAGACTTCCGGCTCCTCGGGCTGGTGCGAATATTTTTATGTCCTTACGTGCCAAACCGTTGGATTGTGACACAACTTTCCGCGTCCCTCGCTCGCAGTGCTCGCTCGAAAACTATAGCCTAAACTAAAACCAATCCCTCTTGCGTTAGTCATTCGACATTGAGGCGACTTATTTCAAATTTGGGAACGTGTGGGATCGGTTGTGAGGTTGGACTCGATTTTTACGAGCGAGCGGATCGAGCCAGCAACGGTCACAATTTCCAAGCTATACATATACCTTATATTGCCTTGCACATATTTCGTGTTAGTACCTAATTTTGTCAGCCATTTCGGACATCACATTGACTGTAGTATGCGGAAATAGTACTATTTATGTGAAACTATTCATAAACTGTATACATTTGTCAGTAGGCAATTCGATAAAGACTTCCGGCTCCTCGGGCTGGTGCGAATATTTCAATGTCCCCATGTGCCATACCGTTGGATTGTGACACAACTTTCCGCGGCCCTCGCTCGCCGTGCTCGCTCGAAAACTATAGCCTAACGTAAAACCAATCCATCTTGCGTTCACTATTCGATATGGCGGCGACATATTTCGAATTTGCGAACGTGTCGGATCGGGTGTGAGGATGGAATAAATATTTACGAGCGAGCGGAGCGAGCGAGCAACGATCACAATTTCCAAGCTATACATATACGTTATATTGCCTTGCATATATTTCGTGTTATTACCTAATTTTGTCAGCCATTTCTGACATCACATTGCACTTTACTATTTGCGAATAGTACCATTTATGTGAAACTATTGGTAAACTGTAAACATTTGTCAGTAGGCAATTCGATAAAGACTTCTGGCTCCTCGGGCTGGTGCGAATACTCCAATGTCCGTATGTGGCTAACCGTTGGTTTGTGATACACCTTTACGCGTCCCTCGCTCGCTGCGCTCGCTCGAAAACTATAGCCTAAAATAAAACCAATCCATCTTGCGTTCATTATTCGATATGGTGGCGACTTATTTCAAGTTTGCGAACGTGTCTGATCGGATGTGAGGTTGGACTAAATTTTTACGAGCGAGCGGAGCGAGCGAGCAACGATCACAATTTCCAAGCTATACATATACCTTATATTGCCTTGCATATATTTCGTGTTATTACCTAATTTTGTCAGCCATTTCGGACATGACATTGCTCTGTAGTATGTGGAAATAGTACTATTTTTGTGAAACTATTCATAAACTGTAAACATTTGTCAATAGGCAATAGGATAAAGACTTCCGGCTCCTCGGGCTGGTGCGAATATTTTAATGTCCTTCTGTGCCAAACCGTTGGATTGTGACACAACTTTCCGCGTCCCTCGCTCGCAGTGCTCGCTCGAAAACTATAGCCTAAACTAAAACCAATCCCTGTTGCGTTAGTCATTCGACATTGAGGCGACTTATTTCAAATTTGGGAACGTGTCGGATCGGTTGTGGGGTTGGACTAGATTTTTACGAGCGAGCGGATCGAGCCAGCAACGGTCACAATTTCCAAGCTATACATATACCTTATATTGCCTTGCATATATTTCGTGTTATTACCTAATTTTGTCAGCCATTTCTGACATCACATTGCACTTTACTATTTGCAAATAGTACCATTTATGTGAAACTATTGGTAAACTGTAAACATTTGTCAGTAGGCAATTCGATAAAGACTTCTGGCTCCTCGGGGTGGTGCGAATACTCCAATGTCCGTATGTGGCTAACCGTTGGTTTGTGATACATCTTTACGCGTCCCTCGCTCGCTGCCCTCGCTCGAAAACTATAGCCTAAAATAAAACCAATCCATCTTGCGTTCACTATTCGATATGGCGGCGACATATTTCGAATTTGCGAACGTGTCGGATCGGGTGTGAGGATGGTATAAATATTTACGAGCGAGCGGAGCGAGCGAGCAACGATCACAATTTCCAAGCTATACATATACCTTATATTGCCTTGCATATATTTCGTGTTATTACCTAATTTTGTCAGCCATTTCTGACATCACATTGCACTTTACTATGTGCAAATAGTACTACTTATATGAAACTATTGGTAAACTGTAAACATTTGTCAGTAGGCAATTAGATAAGGACTTCTGGCTCCTCGGGCTGGTGCGAATACTCCAATGTCCGTATGTGGCTAACCGTTGGTATGTGATACACCTTTACGCGTCCCTCGCTCGCTGCGCTCGCTCGAAAACTATAGCCTAAAATAAAACCAATCCATCTTGCGTTCATTATTCGATATGGTGGCGACTTATTTCAAATTTGCGAACGTGTCTGATCGGATGTGAGGATGGACTAAATTTTTACGAGCGAGCGGAGCGAGCCAGCAACGATCACAATTTCCAAGCTATAGATATACCTTATATTGCCTTGCATATATTTCGTGTTATTACCTAATTTTGTCAGCCATTTCGGACATCACATTGCTCTGTAGTATGTGCAAATAGTACTACTTATATGAAACTATTGATAAACTGTAAACATTTGTCAGTAGGCAATTCGATAAAAACTTCTGGCTCCTCGGGCTGGTGCGAATATTTCAATGTCCGAATGTGCCAAACCGTTGGTTTGTGATACACCCTTACGCGTCCCTCGCTCGCTGCGCTCTCTCGAAAACTATAGCCTAACCTAAAACCAATCCATCTTGCGTTCATTATTCGATATGGTGGCGACTTATTTCAAATTTGCGAACGTGTCTGATCGGATGTGAGGATGGACTAAATTTTTACGAGCGAGCGGAGCGAGCCAGCAACGATCACAATTTCCAAGCTATAGATATACCTTATATTGCCTTGCATATATTTCGTGTTATTACCTAATTTTGTCAGCCATTTCGGATATCAGATTGCTCTGTAGCATGTGGAAATAGTACTATTTATGTGAAACTATTCATAAACTGTAACCATTTGTCAATAAGCAATAGGATAAAGACTTCCGGCTCCTCGGGCTGGTGCGAATATTTTAATGTCCTTATGTGCCAAACCGTTGGTTTGCGACACAACTTTCCGCGTCCCTCGCTCGCAGTGCTCGCTCGAAAACTATAGCCGAAACAAAAACCAATCCCTGTTGCGTTAGTCATTCGACATTGAGGCGACTTATTTCAAATTTGGGAACGTGTCGGATCGGTTGTGAGGGAGGACTAGATTTTTACGAGCGAGCGGATCGAGCCAGCAACGGTTACAATTTCCAAGCTATAAATATACCTTATATTGCCTTGCATATATTTCGTGTTATTACCTAATTTTGTCAGCCATTTCGGACATCACATTGCACTGTAGTATGTGGAAATAGTATTATTTATGTGAAACTATTCATAAACTGTAAACATTCGTCAATAGGCAATAGGATAAATACTTCCGGCTCCTCGGGCTGGTGCGAATATTTTTATGTCCTTATGTGCCAAACCGTTGGATTGTGACACAACTTTCCGCGTCCCTCGCTCGCAGTGCTCGCTCGAAAACTATAGCCTAACGTAAAACCAATCCATCTTGCGTTCACTATTCGATATGGCGGCGACATATTTCGAATTTGCGAACGTGTCGGATCGGGTGTGAGGATGGAATAAATATTTTCGAGCGAGCGGAGCGAGCGAGCAACGATCACAATTTCCAAGCTATACATATACCTTATATTGCCTTTCATATATTTCGTGTTATTAGCTAATTTTGTCAGCCATTTCTGACATCACATTGCACTTTACTATTTGCAAATAGTACTATTTATATGAAACTATTGGTAAACTGTAAACATTTGTCAGTAGGCAATTCGATAAAGACTTCTGGCTCCTCGGGCTGGTGCGAATACTCCAATGTCCGTATGTGGCTAACCGTTGGTTTGTGATACACCTTTACGCGTCCCTCGCTCTCTGCCCTCGCTCGAAAACTATAGCCTAAAATAAAACCAATCCATCTTGCGTTCATTATTCGATATGGTGGCGACTTATTTCAAATTTGCGAACGTGTCGGATCGGATGTGAGGTTGGACTAAATCTTTACGAGCGAGCGGAGCGAGCGAGCAACGATCACAATTTCCAAGCTATACATATACCTTATATTGCCTTTCATATATTTCGTGTTATTAGCTAATTTTGTCAGCCATTTCTGACATCACATTGCACTTTACTATGTGCAAATAGTACTACTTATATGAAACTATTGGTAAACTGTAAACATTTTTCAGTAGGCAATAGCATAAAGACTTCCGGCTCCTCAGGCTGGTGCGAATATTTCTATGTCCCCATGTGTCAAACCGTTGGATTGTGACACACCTTTACGCGTCTCACGCTCGTTGCGGTCGCTCGAAAACTTTAGCCTAAAATAAAACCAATCCATCCTGCGTTCATTATTCGATATGGTGGCGACTTATTTCAAATTTGCGAACGTGTCGGATCGGATGTGAGGTTGGACTAAATCTTTACGAGCGAGCGGAGCGAGCGAGCAACGATCACAATTTCCAAGCTATACATATACCTTATATTGCCTTGCATATATTTCGTGTTATTAGCTAATTTTGTCAGCCATTTCTGACATCACATTGCACTTTACTATGTGCAAATAGTACTACTTATATGAAACTATTGGTAAACTGTAAACATTTGTCAGTAGGCAATTCGATAAAGACTTCTGGCTCCTCGGGCTGGTGCGAATATTTCAATGTCCGAATGTGCCAAACCGCTGGTTTGTGATACACCATTACGCGTCCCTCGCTCGCTGCGCCCGCTCGAAAACTAACGCCTAACCTAAAACAAATCCATCTTGCGTTCATTATTCGATGTGGTGGCGACTTATTTCAAGTTTGCGAACGTGTCTGATCGGATGTGAGGTTGGACTAAATTTTTACGAGCGAGCGGAGCGAGAGAGCAACGATCACAATTTCCAAGCTATACATATACCTTATATTGCCTTGCATATATTTCGTGTTATTACCTAATTTTGTCAGCCATTTCGGACATGACATTGCTCTGTAGTATGTGGAAATAGTACTATTTTTGTGAAACTATTCATAAACTGTAAACATTTGTCAATAGGCAATAGGATAAAGACTTCCGGCTCCTCGGGCTGGTGCGAATATTTTAATGTCCTTATGTGCCAAACCGTTGGATTGTGACACAACTTTCCGCGTCCCTCGCTCGCAGTGCTCGCTCGAAAACTATAGCCTAAACTAAAACCAATCCCTGTTGCGTTAGTCATTCGACATTGAGGCGACTTATTTCAAATTTGGGAACGTGTCGGATCGGTTGTGGGGTTGGACTAGATTTTTACGAGCGAGCGGATCGAGCCAGCAACGGTCACAATTTCCAAGCTATACATATACCTTATATTGCCTTGCATATATTTCGTGTTATTACCTAATTTTGTCAGCCATCTCGGACATGACATTGCTCTGTAGTATGTGGAAATAGTACCATTTATGTGAAACTATTGGTAAACTGTAAACATTTGTCAGTAGGCAATTCGATAAAGACTTCTGGCTCCTCGGGCTGGTGCGAATACTCCATTGTCCGTATGTGGCTAACAGTTGGTTTGTGATACACCTTTACGCGTCCCTCGCTCGCTGCGCTCGCTCGAAAACTGTAGCCTAAAATAAAACCAATCCATCTTGCGTTCATTATTCGATATGGTGGCGACTTATTTCAAATTTGCGAACGTGTCGGATCGGTTTTGAGGTTGGACTAGATTTTTACGAGCGAGAGGAGCAAGCGAGCAACGGTCACAATTTCCAAGCTATACATATACCTTATATTGCCTTGCATATATTTCGTGTTATTACCTAATTTTGTCAGCCATTTCGGACATCACATTGCACTGTAGTATGTGGAAATAGTACTATTTATGTGAAACTATTCATAAACTGTAAACATTTGTCAATAGGCAATAGGATAAAGACTTCCGGCTCCTCGGGCTGGTGCGAATATTTTAATGTCCTTATGTGCCAAACCGTTGGATTGTGACACAACTTTCCGCGTCCCTCGCTCGCAGTGCTCGCTCGAAAACTATAGCCTAAACTAAAACCAATCCCTGTTGCGTTAGTCATTCGACATTGAGGCGACTTATTTCAAATTTGGGAACGTGTCGGATCGGTTGTGGGGTTGGACTAGATTTTTACGAGCGAGCGGATCGAGCCAGCAACGGTCACAATTTCCAAGCTATACATATACCTTATATTGCCTTGCATATATTTCGTGTTATTACCTAATTTTGTCAGCCATCTCGGACATGACATTGCTCTGTAGTATGTGGAAATAGTACCATTTATGTGAAACTATTGGTAAACTGTAAACATTTGTCAGTAGGCAATTCGATAAAGACTTCTGGCTCCTCGGGCTGGTGCGAATACTCCATTGTCCGTATGTGGCTAACAGTTGGTTTGTGATACACCTTTACGCGTCCCTCGCTCGCTGCGCTCGCTCGAAAACTGTAGCCTAAAATAAAACCAATCCATCTTGCGTTCATTATTCGATATGGTGGCGACTTATTTCAAATTTGCGAACGTGTCGGATCGGTTTTGAGGTTGGACTAGATTTTTACGAGCGAGAGGAGCAAGCGAGCAACGGTCACAATTTCCAAGCTATACATATACCTTATATTGCCTTGCATATATTTCGTGTTATTACCTAATTTTGTCAGCCATTTCGGACATCACATTGCACTGTAGTATGTGGAAATAGTACTATTTATGTGAAACTATTCATAAACTGTAAACATTTGTCAATAGGCAATAGGATAAAGACTTCCGGCTCCTCGGGCTGGTGCGAATATTTTAATGTCCTTATGTGCCAAACCGTTGGATTGTGACACAACTTTCCGCGTCCCTCGCTCGCAGTGCTCGCTCGAAAACTATAGCCTAACGTAAAACCAATCCATCTTGCGTTCACTATTCGATATGGCGGCGACATATTTCGAATTTGCGAACGTGTCGGATCGGGTGTGAGGATGGAATAAATATTTACGAGCGAGCGGAGCGAGCGAGCAACGATCACAATTTCCAAGCTATACATATACCTTATATTGCCTTGCATATATTTCGTGTTATTACCTAATTTTGTCAGCCATTTCTGACATCACATTGCACTTTACTATTTGCAAATAGTACTATTTATATGAAACTATTGGTAAACTGTAAACATTTGTCAGTAGGCAATTCGATAAAGACTTCTGGCTCCTCGGGGTGGTGCGAATACTCCAATGTCCGTATGTGGCTAACCGTTGGTTTGTGATACACCTTTACGCGTCCCTCGCTCGCTGCCCTCGCTCGAAAACTATAGCCTAAAATAAAACCAATCCATCTTGCGTTCATTATTCGATATGGTGGCGACTTATTTCAAATTTGCGAACGTGTCTGATCGGATGTGAGGTTGGACTAAATTTTTACGAGCGAGCGGAGCGAGAGAGCAACGATCACAATTTCCAAGCTATACATATACCTCATATTGCCTTGCATATATTTCGTGTTATTACCTAATTTTGTCAGCCATTTCGGACATGACATTGCTCTGTAGTATGTGGAAATAGTACTATTTATGTGAAACTATTCATAAACTGTAAACATTTGTCAATAGGCAATAGGATAAATACTTCCGCTTCCTCGGGCTGGTGCGAATGTTTCAATGTACGTATGTGCCAAACCGTTGGTTTGTGACACTCATTTAGGCGTCTCACGCTCGCTGCGGTCGCTCGAAAACTTTAGCCTAACCTAAAACCAATCCATCTTGCCTTCATTATTCGATATGGTGGCGACTTATTTCAAATTTGCGAACGTGTCGGATCGGTTGTGAGGTTCGACTAGATTTTTACGAGCGAGCGGAGCGAGCGAGCAACGGTCACAATTTCCAAGCTATACATATACCTTATATTGCCTTGCACATATTTCGTGTTATTACCTAATTTTGTCAGCCATTTCGGACATCACATTGCACTTTAGTATGTGGAAATAGTACTATTTATGTGAAACTATTCATAAACTGTAAACATTTGTCAATAGGCAATAGGATAAAGACTTCCGGCTCCTCGGGCTGGTGCGAATATTTTAATGTCCTTATGTGCCAAACCGTTGGATTGTGACACAACTTTCCGCGTCCCTCGCTCGCAGTGCTCGCTCGAAAACTATAGCCTAAAATAAAACCAATCCCTGTTGCGTTAGTCATTCGACATTGAGGCGACTTATTTCAAATTTTGGAACGTGTCGGATCGGTTGTTAGGTTGGACTAGATTTTTACGAGCGAGCGGATCGAGCCAGCAACGGTCACAATTTCCAAGCTATACATATACCTTATATTGCCTTGCATATATTTCGTGTTATTACCTAATTTTGTCAGCCATTTCGGACATCACATTGCACTGTAGTATGTGGAAATAGTACTATTTATGTGAAACTATTCATAAACCGTAAACATTTGTCAATAGGCAATAGGATAAAGACTTCCGGCTCCTCGGGCTGGTGCGAATATTTTAATGTCCTTATGTGCCAAACCGTTGGATTGTGACACAACTTTCCGCGTCCCTCGCTCGCAGTGCTCGCTCGAAAACTATAGCCTAACGTAAAACCAATCCATCTTGCGTTCACTATTCGATATGGCGGCGATATATTTCGAATTTGCGAACGTGTCGGATCGGGTGTGAGGATGGAATAAATATTTACGAGCGAGCGGAGCGAGCGAGCAACGATCACAATTTCCAAGCTATACATATACCTTATATTGCCTTGCATATATTTCGTGTTATTACCTAATTTTGTCAGCCATTTCTGACATCACATTGCACTTTACTATTTGCAAATAGTACTATTTATATGAAACTATTGGTAAACTGTAAACATTTTTCAGTAGGCAATAGCATAAAGACTTCCGGCTCCTCAGGCTGGTGCGAATATTTCAATGTCCCCATGTGCCAAACCGTTGGATTGTGACACACCTTTACGCGTCTCACGCTCGCTGCGGTCGCTCGAAAACTTTAGCCTAACCTAAAACCAATCCATCTTGCGTTCATTATTCGATATGGTGGCGACTTATTTCAAATTTGCGAACGTGTCGGATCGGATGTGAGGTTGGACTAAATCTTTACGAGCGAGCGAGCAACGATCACAATTTCCAAGCTATACATATACCTTATACTGCCTTGCATATATTTCGTGTTATTACCTAATTTTGTCAGCCATTTCTGACATCACATTGCTCTGTAGTATGTGGAAATAGTACTATTTATGTGAAACTATTGGTAAACTGTAAACATTTGTCAGTAGGCAATAGCATAAAGACTTCCGGCTCCTCGGGCTGGTGCGAATATTTCAATGTCCCCATGTGCCAAACCGTTGGATTGTGACACACCTTTACGCGTCTCACGCTCGCTGCGGTCGCTCGAAAACTTTAGCCTAACCTAAAACCAATCCATCTTGCGTTCATTATTCGATATGGTGGCGACTTATTTCAAATTTGCGAACGTGTCGGATCGGATTTGAGGTTGGACTAAATCTTTACGAGCGAGCGGAGCGAGCGAGCAACGATCACAATTTCCAAGCTATACATATACCTTATACTGCCTTGCATATATTTCGTGTTATTACCTAATTTTGTCAGCCATTTCTGACATCACATTGCACTTTACTATGTGCAAATAGTACTACTTATATGAAACTATTGGTAAACTGTAAACATTTGTCAGTAGGCAATTCGATAAAGACTTCTGGCTCCTCGGGCTGGTGCGAATATTTCAATGTCCGAATGTGCCAATCCGTTGGTTTGTGATACACCTTTACGCGTCCTTCGCTCGCTGCGCTCGCTCGAAAACTAAAGCCTAACCTAAAACAAATCCATCTTGCGTTCATTATTCGATGTGGTGGCGACTTATTTCAAATTTGCGAACGTGTCTGATCGGATGTGAAGTTGGACTAAATTTTTACGAGCGAGCGGAGCGAGAGAGCAACTATCACAATTTCCAAGCTATACATATACCTCATATTGCCTTGCATATATTTCGTGTTATTACCTAACTTTGTCAGCCATTTCGGACATCACATTGCACTGTAGTATGTGGAAATAGTACTATTTATGTGAAACTATTCATAAACTGTAAACATTTGTCAATAGGCAATAGGATAAAGACTTCCGGCTCCTCGGGCTGGTGCGAATATTTTAATGTCCTTATGTGCCAAACCGTTGGATTGTGACACAACTTTCCGCGTCCCACGCTCGCAGTGCTCGCTCGAAAACTATAGCCTAAACTAAAACCAATACCTGTTGCGTTAGTCATTCGACATTGAGGCGACTTATTTCAAATTTTGGAACGTGCCGGATCGGTTGTTAGGTTGGACTATATTTTTACGAGCGAGCGGATCGAGCCAGCAACGGTCACAATTTCCAAGCTATACATATACCTTATATTGCCTTGCATATATTTCGTGTTATTACCTAATTTTGTCAGCCATTTCGGACATCACAATGCACTGTAGTATGTGGAAATAGTACTATTTATGTGAAACTATTCATAAACTGTAAACATTTGTCAGTAGGCAATATCATAAAGACTTCCGGCTCCTCGGGCTGCTGCGAATGCTTCAATGTCCGTATGTGCCAAACCGTTGGCTTGTGACACACCATTACGCGTCTCTCGATCGCTGCGCTCGCTCGAAAACTATAGCCTAACCTAAAACAAATCCATCTTGCGTTCATTATTCGACGTGGTGGCGACTTATTTCAAATTTGCGAACGTGTCTGATCGGATGTGAGGTTGGACTAAATTTTTACGAGCGAGCGGAGCGAGAGAGCAACGATCACAATTTCCAAGCTATACATATACCTCATATTGCCTTGCATATATTTCGTGTTATTACCTAATTTTGTCAGCCATTTCGGACATGACATTGCTGTGTAGTATGTGGAAATAGTACTATTTATGTGAAACTATTCATAAACTGTAAACATTTGTCAATATTCAATAGGATAAATACTTCCGCTTCCTCGGGCTGGTGCGAATGTTTCAATGTACGTATGTGCCAAACCGTTGGTTTGTGACACTCATTTAGGCGTCTCACGCTCGCTGCGGTCGCTCGAAAACTTTAGCCTAACCTAAAACCAATCCATCTTGCGTTCATTATTCGATATGGTGGCGACTTATTTCAAATTTGCGAACGTGTCGGATCGGTTGTGAGGTTCGACTAGATTTTTACGAGCGAGCGGAGCGAGCGAGCTACGGTCACAATTTCCAAGCTATACATATACCTTATATTGCCTTGCACATATTTCGTGTTATTACCTAATTTTGTCAGCCATTTCGGACATCACATTGCACTTTAGTATGTGGAAATAGTACTAATTATGTGAAACTATTCATAAACTGTAAACATTTGTCAATAGGCAATAGGATAAAGACTTCCGGCTCCTCGGGCTGGTGCGAATATTTTAATGTCCTTATGTGCCAAACCGTTGGATTGTGACACAACTTTCCGCGTCCCTCGCTCGCAGTGCTCGCTCGAAAACTATAGCCTAAAATAAAAGCAATCCTGTTGCGTTAGTCATTCGACATTGAGGCGACTTATTTCAAATTTTGGAACGTGTCGGATCGGTTGTTAGGTTGGACTAGATTTTTACGAGCGAGCGGATCGAGCCAGCAACGGTCACAATTTCCAAGCTATACATATACCTTATATTGCCTTGCATATATTTCGTGTTATTACCTAATTTTGTCAGCCATTTCGGACATCACATTGCACTGTAGTATGTGGAAATAGTACTATTTATGTGAAACTATTCATAAACTGTAAACATTTGTCAATAGGCAATAGGATAAAGACTTCCGGCTCCTCGGGCTGGTGCGAATATTTTAATGTCCTTATGTGCCAAACCGTTGGATTGTGACACAACTTTCCGCGTCCCTCGCTCGCAGTGCTCGCTCGAAAACTATAGCCTAACGTAAAACCAATCCATCTTGCGTTCACTATTCGATATGGCGGCGATATATTTCGAATTTGCGAACGTGTCGGATCGGGTGTGAGGATGGAATAAATATTTACGAGCGAGCGGAGCGAGCGAGCAACGATCACAATTTCCAAGCTATACATATACGTTATTTTGCCTTGCATATATTTCGTGTTATTACCTAATTTTGTCAGCCATTTCTGACATCACATTGCACTTTACTATTTGCAAATAGTACCATTTATGTGAAACTATTGGTAAACTGTAAACATTTGTCAGTAGGCAATTCGATAAAGACTTCTGGCTCCTCGGGGTGGTGCGAATACTCCAATGTCCGTATGTGGCTAACCGTTGGTTTGTGATACATCTTTACGCGTCCCTCGCTCGCTGCCCTCGCTCGAAAACTATAGCCTAAAATAAAACCAATCCATCTTGCGTTCATTATTCGATATGGTGGCGACTTATTTCAAATATGCGAACGTGTCTGATCGGATGTGAGGTTGGACTAAATTTTTACGAGCGAGCGGAGCGAGCCAGCAACGATCACAATTTCCAAGCTATAGATATACCTTATATTGCCTTGCATATATTTCGTGTTATTACCTAATTTTGTCAGCCATTTCGGACATCACATTGCTCTGTAGTATGTGGAAATACTACCATTTATGTGAAACTATTGGTAAACTGTAAACATTTGTCAGTAGGCAATTCGATAAAGACTTCTGGCTCCTCGGGCTGGTGCGAATACTCCAATGTCCGTATGTGGCTAACAGTTGGTTTGTGATACACCTTTACGCGTCCCTCGCTCGCTGCGCTCGCTCGAAAACTGTAGCCTAAAATAAAACCAATCCATCTTGCGTTCATTATTCGATATGGTGGCGACTTATTTCAAATTTGCGAACGTGTCTGATCGGATGTGAGGTTGGACTAAATTTTTACGAGCCAGCGGAGCGAGCCAGCAACGATCACAATTTCCAAGCTATAGATATACCTTATATTGCCTTGCATATATTTCGTGTTATTAGCTAATTTTGTCAGCCATTTCTGACATCACATTGCACTTTACTATGTGCAAATAGTACTACTTATATGAAACTATTGGTAAACTGTAAACATTTTTCAGTAGGCAATAGCATAAAGACTTCCGGCTCCTCAGGCTGGTGCGAATATTTCAATGTCCGTATGTGCCAAACCGTTGGCTTGTGACACACCATTACGCGTCTGTCGATCGCTGCGGTCGCTCGAAAGCTACAGCCTAAACTAAAACCAATCCCTGTTGCGTTAGTCATTCGACATTGAGGCGTCTTATTTCAAATTTGGGAACGTGTCGGATCGGTTGTGAGGTTGGACTAGATTTTTGCGAGCGAGCGGAGCGAGCGAGCAACGGTCACAATTTCCAAGCTATACATATACCTTATATTGCCTTGCACATATTTCGTGTTAGTACCTAATTTTGTCAGCCATTTCGGACATCACATTGACTGTAGTATGCGGAAATAGTACTATTTATGTGAAAATATTCATAAACTGTATACATTTGTCAGTAGGCAATTCGATAAAGACTTCCGGCTCCTCGGGTTGGTGCGAGTATTTCAATGTTCGTATGTGCCAAACCGTTGGTTTGTGGCACACATTTAAGCGTCTCTCGCTCGCTGCGCACGCTCGAAATCTATAGCCTAAAATAAAACCAATCCATCTTGTGTTCATTATTCGATATGGTGGCGACTTGTTTCAAATTTGGGAACGTGTCGGATCGGTTGTGAGGTTGGACTAGATTTTTACGAGCGAGCGGATCGAGCCAGCAACGGTCACAATTTCCAAGCTATACATATACCTTATATTGCCTCGCATATATTTCGTGTTAGTACCTAATTTTGTCAGCCATTTCGGACATCACATTGACTGTAGTATGCGGAAATAGTACTATTTATGTGAAAATATTCATAAACTGTATACATTTGTCAGTAGGCAATTCGATAAAGACTTCCGGCTCCTCGGGTTGGTGCGAGTATTTCAATGTTCGTATGTGCCAAACCGTTGGTTTGTGGCACACATTTAAGCGTCTCTCGCTCGCTGCGCTCGCTCGAAATCTATAGCCTAAAATAAAACCAATCCATCTTGTGTTCATTATTCGATATGGTGGCGACTTGTTTCAAATTTGCGAACGTGTCTGATCGGATGTGAGGTTGGACTAAATTTTTACGAGCGAGCGGAGCGAGCCAGCAACGATCACAATTTCCAAGCTATAGATATACCTTATATTGCCTTGCATATATTTCGTGTTATTACCTAATTTTGTCAGCCATATCGGAAATCACATTGCTCTGTAGTATGAGGAAATAGTACTATTTATGTGAAACTATTGGTAAACTGTAAACATTTGTCAGTAGGCAATAGGATAAAGACTTCCGGCTCCTCGGCCTGGTGCGAATATTTCAATGTCCCCATGTCCCAAACCGTTGGATTGTGACACACATTTACGCGTCCCACGCTCGCTGCGGTCGCTCGAAAACTTTAGCCTAAACTAAAACCAATCCCTGTTGCGTTAGTCATTCGACATTGAGGCGACTTATTTCAAATTTGGGAACGTGTCGGATCGGTTGTGAGGTTGGACTAGATTTTTACGAGCGAGCAGATCGAGCCAGCAACGGTCACAATTTCCAAGCTATACATATACCTTATATTGCCTTGCACATATTTCGTGTTAGTACCTAATTTTGTCAGCCATTTCGGACATCACATTGACTGTAGTATGCGGAAATAGTACTATTTATGTGAAACTATTCATAAACTGTATACACTTGTCAGTAGGCAATTCGATAAAGACTTCCGGCTCCTCGGGCTGGTGCGAATGTTTCAATGTTCATACGTGCCAAACCGTTGGTTTGTGGCACACATTTACGCGTCTCTCGCTCGCTGCGCTCGCTCGAAAACTATAGCCTAACCTAAAACCAATCCATCTTGCGTTCATTATTCGATATGGTGGCGACTTATTTCAAATTTGCGAACGTGTCGGATCGGTTGTGAGGTTGGACTAGATTTTTACGAGCGAGCGGAACGAGCGAGCAGCGATCACAACTTCCAAGCTATACATATACCTTATATTGCCTTGCACATATTTCGTGTTAGTACCTAATTTTGTCAGCCATTTCGGACATCACATTGCACTGTAGTATGTGGAAATAGTACTATTTATGTGAAACTATTCATAAACTGTAAACATTTGCCAATAGGCAATAGGATAAAGACTTCCGGCTCCTCGGGCTGGTGCGAATGTTTCAATGTCCGTATGTGCCAAACCGTTGGCTTGTGACACACCATTACGCGTCTGTCGATCGCTGCGCTCGCTCGAAAGCTATAGCCTAAACTAAAACCAATCCCTGTTGCGTTAGTCATTCGACATTGAGGCGACTTATTTCAAATTTGGGAACGTGTCGGATCGGTTGTGAGGTTGGACTAGATTTTTACGAGCGAGCGGATCGAGCCAGCAACGGTCACAATTTCCAAGCTATACATATACCTTATATTGCCTTGCATATATTTCGTGTTATTACCTAATTTTGTCAGCCATTTCGGACATCACATTGCACTGTAGTATGTGGAAATAGTACTATTTATGTGAAACTATTCATAAACTGTAAACATTTGTCAGTAGGCAATTCGATAAAGACTTCTGGCTCCTCGGGGTGGTGCGAGTACTCCAATGTCCGTATGTGGCCAACCGTTGGTTTGTGATACACCTTTACGCGTCTCTCGATCGCTGCGCTCGCTCGAAAACTATAGCCTAACCTAAAACCAATCCATCTTGCGTTCATTATTCGATATGGTGGCGACTTATTTCAAATTTGCGAACGTGTCGGATCGGTTTTGAGGTTGGACTATATTTTTACGAGCGAGAGGAGCGAGCGAGCAACGGTCACAATTTCCAAGCTATACATATACATGATATTGCCTTGCACATATTTCCTGTTAGTACCTAATTTTGTCAGCCATTTCGGACATCACATTGCACTGTACTATGAGGAAATAGTACTATTTATGAGAAACTATAGGTAAACTGTAAACATTCGTCAGTAGGCAATAGGATAAATACTTCCGGCTCCTCGGGCTGGTGCGAATACTCCAGTGTCCGTATGTGGCTAACCGTTGGTTTGTGATACACCTTTACGCGTCCCTCGCTCGCTGCGCTCGCTCGAAAACTATAGCCTAAAATAAAACCAATCCATCTTGTGTTCATTATTCGATATGGTGGCGACTTATTTCAAATTTGCGAACGTGTCTGATCGGATGTGAGGTTGGACTAAATTTTTACGAGCGAGCGGAGCGAGCCAGCAACGATCACAATTTCCAAGCTATAGATATACTTTATATTGCCTTGCATATATTTCGTGTTATTACCAAATTTTGTCAGCCATTTCGGACATCACATTGCTCTGTAGTATGAGGAAATAGTACCATTTATGTGAAACTATTGGTAAACTGTAAACATTTGTCAGTAGGCAATAGGATAAAGACTTCCGGCTCCTCGGCCTGGTGCGAATATTTCAATGTCCCCATGTCCCAAACCGTTGGATTGTGACACACATTTACGCGTCCCACGCTCGCTGCGGTCGCTCGAAAACTTTAGCCTAAACTAAAACCAATCCCTGTTGCGTTAGTCATTCGACATTGAGGCGACTTATTTCAAATTTGGGAACGTGTCGGATCGGTTGTGAGGTTGGACTAGATTTTTACGAGCGAGCAGATCGAGCCAGCAACGGTCACAATTTCCAAGCTATACATATACCTTATATTGCCTTGCACATATTTCGTGTTAGTACCTAATTTTGTCAGCCATTTCGGACATCACATTGACTGTAGTATGCGGAAATAGTACTATTTATGTGAAACTATTCATAAACTGTATACACTTGTCAGTAGGCAATTCGATAAAGACTTCCGGCTCCTCGGGCTGGTGCGAATGTTTCAATGTTCATACGTGCCAAACCGTTGGTTTGTGGCACACATTTACGCGTCTCTCGCTCGCTGCGCTCGCTCGAAAACTATAGCCTAACCTAAAACCAATCCATCTTGCGTTCATTATTCGATATGGTGGCGACTTATTTCAAATTTGCGAACGTGTCGGATCGGTTGTGTGGTTGGACTAGATTTTTACGAGCGAGCGGAACGAGCGAGCAGCGATCACAACTTCCAAGCTATACATATACCTTATATTGCCTTGCACATATTTCGTGTTAGTACCTAATTTTGTCAGCCATTACGGACATCACATTGCACTGTACTATGAGGAAATAGTACCATTTATGTGAAACTATAGGTAAACTGTAAACATTTGTCAGTAGGCAATAGGAGAAATACTTCCGCCTCCTCGGGCTGGTGCGAATGTTTCAATGTCCGTATGTGCCAAACCGTTGGTTTGTGACACACCTTTAGGCGTCTCTCGCACGTTGCGCTCGCTCGAAAACTATAGCCTAACCTAAAACCAACCCATCTTGCGAGCATTATTCGTTATGCTGGCGACATATTTCGAATTTGCGAACGTGTCGGATCGGATGTGAGGTCGGCCTAAATTTTTACGAGTGAGCGGAGCGAGCGAGCAGCGATCACAATTTCCAACCTATACATATACTTTACATTGCCTTGCACATATTTCGTGTTATTACCTAATTTTGTCAGCCATTTCGGACATGACATTGCACTGTAGTATGTGGAAATAGTACTATTTCTGTGAAACTATTCATAAACTGTAAACATTTGTCAATAGGCAATAGGATAAAGACTTCCGGCTCCTCGGGCTGATGCGAATGTTTCAATGTCCGTATGTGCCAAACCGTTGGCTTGTGACACACCATTACGCGTCTCTCGATCGTTGCGCTCGCTCGAAAGCTATAGCCTAACCTATAACCAATCCATCTTGCGCTCATTATTCGATATGGTGGCGACATATTTCAAATTTGCGAACGTGTCGGATCGGTTGTGAGGTTGGACGAGATTTTTAAGAGCGACTGGAGCGAGCGAGCAGCGATCATAATTTCCAAGCTATACATATACCTTATATTGCCTAGTACATGTTTCGTGTTAGTACCTAATTTTGTCAGCCATTTCGGACATCACATTGCACTGTACTATGTGGAAATAGTACTATTTATGTGAAACTATTGGTAAACTGTATACATTTGTCAGTGGGCAATAGGATAGAGACTTCCGGCTCCTCGGGCTGGTGCGAATACTCCAATGTCCGTATGTGGCTAACCGTTGGTTTGTGATACACCTTTACGCGTCCCTCGCTCGCTGCGCTCGCTCGAAAACTATAGCCTAAACTAAAACCAATCCCTGTTGCGTTAGTCATTCGACATTGAGGCGACTTATTTCAAATTTGGGAACGTGTCGGATCGGTTGTGATGTTGGACTAGATTTTTACGTGCGAGCGGATCGAGCCAGCAACGGTCACAATTTCCAAGCTATACATATACCTTATATTGCCTCGCATATATTTCGTGTTAGTACCTAATTTTGTCAGCCATTTCGGACTTCACATTGACTGTAGTATGCGGAAATAGTACTATTTATGTGAAAATATTCATAAACTGTATACATTTGTCAGTAGGCAATTCGATAAAGACTTCCGGCTCCTCGGGTTGGTGCGAGTATTTCAATGTTCGTATGTGCCGAACCGTTGGTTTGTGGCACACATTTAAGCGTCTCTCGCTCGCTGCGCTCGCTCGAAATCTATAGCCTAAAATAAAACCAATCCATCTTGTGTTCATTATTCGATATGGTGGCGACTTCTTTCAAATTTGCGAACGTGTCTGATCGGATGTGAGGTTGGACTAAATTTTTACGAGCGAGCGGAGCGAGCCAGCAACGATCACAATTTCCAAGCTATAGATATACCTTATATTTCCTTGCATATATTTCGTGTTATTACCTAATTTTGTCAGCCATTTCGGAAATCACATTGCTCTGTAGTATGAGGAAATAGTACTATTTATGTGAAACTATTGGTAAACTGTAAACATTTGTCAGTAGGCAATAGCATAAAGACTTCCGGCTCCTCGGGCTGGTGCGAATATTTCAATGTTCATATGTGCCAAACCGTTGGTTTGTGGCAAACATTTACGCGTCTCTCGCTCGCTGCGCTCGATCGAAAACTATAGCCTAACCTAAAACCAATCCATCTTGAGTTCATTATTCGATATGGTGGCGACTTCTTTCAAGTTTGCGAACGTGTCTGATCGGATGTGAGGTTGGACTAAATTTTTACAAGCGAGCGGAGCGAGCGAGCAACGGTCACAATTTCCAAGCTATACATATACCTTATATTGCCTTGCATATATTTCGTGTTATTACCTAATTTTGTCAGCCATTTCGGACATCACATTGCACTGTAGTATGTGGAAATAGTACTATTTATGTGAAACTATTCATAAACTGTAAACATTTGTCAGTAGGCATTTCGATAAAGACTTCCGGCTCCTCGGGCTGGTGCGAATATTTCAATGTCCCCATCTGCCAAACCGTTGGATTGTGACACAACTTTCCGCGTCCCTCGATCGCTGCGCTCGCTCGAAAACTATAGCCTAACCTAAAACCAATCCATCTTGCGTTCATTATTCGATATGGTGGCGACATATTCCGAATTTGCGATCGTGTCAGATCGGTTGTGAGGTTGGACTAGATTTTTACGAGCGAGCGGAGCGAACGAGCAACGGTCACAATTTCCAAGCTATACATACACCTTATATTGCCTTGCATATATTTCCTGTCATTACCTAATTTGGTCAGCCATTTCGGACATCACATTGCACTGTAGTAGGTGGAAATAGTACTATTTATGTGAAACTATTCATAAACTGTAAACATTTGTCAGTAGGCAATAGCATAAAGACTTCCGGCTCCTCGGGCTGGTGCGAATATTTCAATGTTCATATGTGCCAAACCGTTGGTTTGTGGCAAACATTTACGCGTCTCTCGCTCGCTGCGCTCGATCGAAAACTATAGCCTAACCTAAAACCAATCCATCTTGAGTTCATTATTCGATATGGTGGCGACTTCTTTCAAGTTTGCGAACGTGTCTGATCGGATGTGAGGTTGGACTAAATTTTTACGAGCGAGCGGAGCGAGCGAGCAACGGTCACAATTTCCAAGCTATACATATACCTTATATTGCCTTGCATATATTTCGTGTTATTACCTAATTTTGTCAGCCATTTCGGACATCACATTGCACTGTAGTATGTGGAAATAGTACTATTTATGTGAAACTATTCATAAACTGTAAACATTTGTCAGTAGGCATTTCGATAAAGACTTCCGGCTCCTCGGGCTGGTGCGAATATTTCAATGTCCCCATCTGCCAAACCGTTGGATTGTGACACAACTTTCCGCGTCCCTCGATCGCTGCGCTCGCTCGAAAACTATAGCCTAACCTAAAACCAATCCATCTTGCGTTCATTATTCGATATGGTGGCGACATATTCCGAATTTGCGAACGTGTCGGATCGGTTGTGAGGTTGGACTAGATTTTTACGAGCGAGCGGAGCGAACGAGCAACGGTCACAATTTCCAAGCTATACATACACCTTATATTGCCTTGCATATATTTCCTGTTATTACCTAATTTGGTCAGCCATTTCGGACATCACATTGCACTGTAGTAGGTGGAAATAGTACTATTTATGTGAAACTATTCATAAACTGTAAACATTTGTCAGTAGGCAATAGCATAAAGACTTCCGTCTCCTCGGGCTGCTGCGAATGTTTCAATGTCCGTATGTGCCAAACCGTTGGCTTGTGACACACCATTACGCGTCTCTCGATCGCTGCGCTCGCTCGAAAACTATAGCCTAACCTAAAACCAATCCATCTTGCGTTCATTATTCGATATGGTGGCGACTTATTTCAAATTTGGGAACGTGTCGGATCGGTTGTGAGGTTGGACTAGATTTTTACGAGCGAGCGGATCGAGCCAGCAACGGTCACAATTTCCAAGCTATACATATACCTTATATTGCCTTGCACATATTTCGTGTTAGTACGTAATTTTGTCAGCCATTTCGGACATCACATTGACTGTAGTATGAGGAAATAGTACTATTTATGTGAAACTATTGGTAAACTGTAAACATTTGTCAGTAGGCAATAGGATAAAGACTTCCGGCTCCTCGGGCTGGTGCGAATATTTCAATGTCCCCATGTGCCAAACCGTTGGATTGTGACACACCTTTACGCGTCTCACGCTCGCTGCGGTCGCTCGAAAACTTTAGCCTAACCTAAAACCAGTCCATCTTGCGTTCATTATTCGATATGGCGGCGACATATTTCGAATTTGCGAACGTGTCGGATCGGTTGTGAGGTTGGACTAGATTTTTACGAGCGAGCGGATCGAGCCAGCAACGGTCACAATTTCCAAGCTATACATATACCTTATATTGCCTTGCACATATTTCGTGTTAGTACGTATTTTGTCAGCCATTTCGGACATCACATTGACTGTAGTATGCGGAAATAGTACTATTTATGTGAAACTATTCATAAACTGTATACATTTGTCAGTAGGAAATTCGATAAAGACTTCCGGCTCCTCGGGCTGGTGTGAGTATTTCAATGTTCGTATGTGCCAAACCGTTGGATTGTGGCACTCATTTACGCGTCTCTCGCTCGCTGCGCTCGCTCGAAATCTATAGCCTAAAATAAAACCAATCCATCTTGTATTCATTATTCGATATGGTGGCGACTTATTTCAAATTTGCGAACGTGCCTGATCGGATGTGAGGTTGGACTAAATTTTTACGAGCGAGCGGAGCGAGCCAGCAACGATCACAATTTCCAAGCTATAGATATACCTTATATTGCCTTGCATATATTTCGTGTTATTACCTAATTTTGTCAGCCATTTCGGAAATCACATTGCTCTGTAGTATGAGGAAATAGTACTATTTATGTGAAACTATTGGTAAACTGTAAACATTTGTCAGTAGGCAATAGGATAAAGACTTCCGGCTCCTCGGGTTGGTGCGAATATTTCAATGTCCCCATGTGCCAAACCGTTGGATTGTGACACACCTTTACGCGTCTCACGCTCGCTGCGGTCGCTCGAAAACTTTAGCCGAACCTAAAACCAATCCATCTTGCGTTCATTATTCGATATGGCGGCGACATATTTCGAATTTGCGAACGTGTCGGATCGGTTGTGAGGTTGGACTAGATTTTTACGAGCGAGCGGAGCGAGCGAGCAACGGTCACAATTTCCAAGCTATACATATACCTTATATTGCCTTGCATATATTTCGTGTTATTACCTAATTTTGTCAGCGATTTCGGACATGACTTTGCACTGTAGTATGTGGAAATAGTACTATTTATGTGAAACTATTCATAAACTGTAAACATTTGTCAATAGGCAATAGGATAAAGACTTCCGGCTCCTCGGGCTGGTGCGAATGTTTCAATGTCCGTATGTGCCAAACCGTTGGCTTGTGACACACCATTACGCGTCTCTCGATCGCTGCGCTCGCTCGAAAGCTATAGCCTAACCTATAACCAATCCATCTTGCGATCATTATTCGTTATGGTGGCGACATATTTCAAATTTGCGAACGTGTCGGATCGGTTGTGAGGTTGGACTAGATTTTTACGAGCGAGCGGAGCGAGCGAGCAGCGATTACAATTTCCAAGCTATACACATACCTTATATTGCCTTGTACATGTTTCGTGTTAGTACCTAATTTTGTCAGCCATTTCGGACATCACATTGCACTGTACTATGTGGAAATAGTACTATTTATGTGAAACTACTGGTAAACTGTATACATTTGTCAGTGGGCAATAGGATAGAGACTTCCGGCTCCTCGGGCTGGTGCGAATACTCCAATGTCCGTATGTGGCTAACCGTTGGTTTGTGATACACCTTTAGGCGTCCCTCGCTCGCTGCGCTCGCTCGAAAACTATAGCCTAACCTAAAACCAATCCATCTTGAGTTCATTATTCGATATGGTGGCGACTTCTTTCAAATTTGCGAACGTATCTGATCGGATGTGAGGTTGGACTAAATTTTTACGAGCGAGCGGAGCGAGCGAGCAACGGTCACAATTTCCAAGCTATACATATACCTTATATTGCCTTGCATATATTTCGTGTTATTACCTAATTTTGTCAGCCATTTCGGACATGACATTGCACTGTAGTATGTGGAAATAGTACTATTTCTGTGAAACTATTCATAAACTGTAAACATTTGTCAATAGGCAATAGGATAAAGACTTCCGGCTCCTCGGGCTGGTGCGAATGTTTCAATGTCCGTATGTGCCAAACCGTTGGCTTGTGACACACCATTACGCGTCTCTCGATCGTTGCGCTCGCTCGAAAGCTATAGCCTAACCTATAACCAATCCATCTTGCGCTCATTATTCGATATGGTGGCGACATATTTCAAATTTGCGAACGTGTCGGATCGGTTGTGAGGTTGGACGAGATTTTTAAGAGCGACTGGAGCGAGCGAGCAGCGATCATAATTTCCAAGCTATACATATACCTTATATTGCCTTGTACATGTTTCGTGTTAGTACCTAATTTTGTCAGCCATTTCGGACATCACATTACACTGTACTATGTGGAAATAGTACTATTTATGTGAAACTACTGGTAAACTGTATACATTTGTCAGTGGGCAATAGGATAGAGACTTCCGGCTCCTCGGGCTGGTGCGAATACTACAATGTCCGTATGTGGCTAACCGTTGGTTTGTGATACACCTTTACGCGTCCCTCGCTCGCTGCGCTCGCTCGAAAACTATAGCCTAAACTAAAACCAATCCCTGTTGCGTTAGTCATTCGACATTGAGGCGACTTATTTCAAATTTGGGAACGTGTCGGATCGGTTGTGATGTTGGACTAGATTTTTACGTGCGAGCGGATCGAGCCAGCAACGGTCACAATTTCCAAGCTATAGATATACCTTATATTGCCTTGCATATATTTCGTGTTATTACCTAATTTTGTCAGCCATTTCGGACATCACATTGCACTGTAGTATGTGGAAATAGTACTATTTATGTGAAACTATTCATAAACTGTAAACATTTGTCAGTAGGCATTTCGATAAAGACTTCCGGCTCCTCGGGCTGGTGCGAATATTTCAATGTCCCCATCTGCCAAACCGTTGGATTGTGACACAACTTTCCGCGTCCCTCGATCGCTGCGCTCGCTCGAAAACTATAGCCTAACCTAAAACCAATCCATCTTGCGTTCATTATTCGATATGGTGGCGACATATTCCGAATTTGCGAACGTGTCGGATCGGTTGTGAGGTTGGACTAGATTTTTACGAGCGAGCGGAGCGAGCGAGCAACGGTCACAATTTCCAAGCTATACATACACCTTATATTGCCTTGCATATATTTCCTGTTGTTACCTAATTTGGTCAGCCATTTCGGACATCACATTGCACTTTACTATGTGCAAATAGTACTATTTATATGAAACTATTGGTAAACTGTAAACATTTGTCAGTAGGCAATTCGATAAAGACTTCTGGCTCCTCGGGGTGGTGCGAATACTCCAATGTCCGTATGTGGCCAACCGTTGGTTTGTGATACACCTTTACGCGTCTCTCGATCGCTGCGCTCGCTCGAAAACTATAGCCTAACCTAAAACCAATCCATCTTGCGTTCATTATTCGATATGGTGGCGACTTATTTCAAATTTGCGAACGTGTCGGATCGGTTTTGAGGTTGGACTATATTTTTACGAGCGAGAGGAGCGAGCGAGCAACGGTCACAATTTCCAAGCTATACATATACATGATATTGCCTTGCACATATTTCCTGTTAGTACCTAATTTTGTCAGCCATTTCGGACATCACATTGCACTGTACTATGAGGAAATAGTACTATTTATGAGAAACTATAGGTAAACTGTAAACATTCGTCAGTAGGCAATAGGATAAATACTTCCGGCTCCTCGGGCTGGTGCGAATACTCCAGTGTCCGTATGTGGCTAACCGTTGGTTTGTGATACACCTTTACGCGTCCCTCGCTCGCTGCGCTCGCTCGAAAACTATAGCCTAAAATAAAACCAATCCATCTTGTGTTCATTATTCGATATGGTGGCGACTTATTTCAAATTTGCGAACGTGTCTGATCGGATGTGAGGTTGGACTAAATTTTTACGAGCGAGCGGAGCGAGCCAGCAACGATCACAATTTCCAAGCTATAGATATACTTTATATTGCCTTGCATATATTTCGTGTTATTACCAAATTTTGTCAGCCATTTCGGACATCACATTGCTCTGTAGTATGAGGAAATAGTACCATTTATGTGAAACTATTGGTAAACTGTAAACATTTGTCAGTAGGCAATAGGATAAAGACTTCCGGCTCCTCGGCCTGGTGCGAATATTTCAATGTCCCCATGTCCCAAACCGTTGGATTGTGACACACATTTACGCGTCCCACGCTCGCTGCGGTCGCTCGAAAACTTTAGCCTAAACTAAAACCAATCCCTGTTGCGTTAGTCATTCGACATTGAGGCGACTTATTTCAAATTTGGGAACGTGTCGGATCGGTTGTGAGGTTGGACTAGATTTTTACGAGCGAGCGGAACGAGCGAGCAGCGATCACAACTTCCAAGCTATACATATACCTTATATTGCCTTGCACATATTTCGTGTTAGTACCTAATTTTGTCAGCCATTTCGGACATCACATTGCACTGTACTATGAGGAAATAGTACCATTTATGTGAAACTATAGGTAAACTGTAAACATTTGTCAGTAGGCAATAGGAGAAATACTTCCGCCTCCTCGGGCTGGTGCGAATGTTTCAATGTCCGTATGTGCCAAACCGTTGGTTTGTGACACACCTTTAGGCGTCTCTCGCACGTTGCGCTCGCTCGAAAACTATAGCCTAACCTAAAACCAACCCATCTTGCGAGCATTATTCGTTATGCTGGCGACATATTTCGAATTTGCGAACGTGTCGGATCGGATGTGAGGTCGGCCTAAATTTTTACGAGTGAACGGAGCGAGCGAGCAGCGATCACAATTTCCAACCTATACATATACTTTACATTGCCTTGCACATATTTCGTGTTATTACCTAATTTTGTCAGCCATTTCGGACATGACATTGCACTGTAGTATGTGGAAATAGTACCATTTCTGTGAAACTATTCATAAACTGTAAACATTTGTCAATAGGCAATAGGATAAAGACTTCCGGCTCCTCGGGCTGATGCGAATGTTTCAATGTCCGTATGTGCCAAACCGTTGGCTTGTGACACACCATTACGCGTCTCTCGATCGTTGCGCTCGCTCGAAAGCTATAGCCTAACCTATAACCAATCCATCTTGCGCTCATTATTCGATATGGTGGCGACATATTTCAAATTTGCGAACGTGTCGGATCGGTTGTGAGGTTGGACGAGATTTTTAAGAGCGACTGGAGCGAGCGAGCAGCGATCATAATTTCCAAGCTATACATATACCTTATATTGCCTAGTACATGTTTCGTGTTAGTACCTAATTTTGTCAGCCATTTCGGACATCACATTGCACTGTACTATGTGGAAATAGTACTATTTATGTGAAACTATTGGTAAACTGTATACATTTGTCAGTGGGCAATAGGATAGAGACTTCCGGCTCCTCGGGCTGGTGCGAATACTCCAATGTCCGTATGTGGCTAACCGTTGGTTTGTGATACACCTTTACGCGTCCCTCGCTCGCTGCGCTCGCTCGAAAACTATAGCCTAAACTAAAACCAATCCCTGTTGCGTTAGTCATTCGACATTGAGGCGACTTATTTCAAATTTGGGAACGTGTCGGATCGGTTGTGATGTTGGACTAGATTTTTACGTGCGAGCGGATCGAGCCAGCAACGGTCACAATTTCCAAGCTATACATATACCTTATATTGCCTCGCATATATTTCGTGTTAGTACCTAATTTTGTCAGCCATTTCGGACTTCACATTGACTGTAGTATGCGGAAATAGTACTATTTATGTGAAAATATTCATAAACTGTATACATTTGTCAGTAGGCAATTCGATAAAGACTTCCGGCTCCTCGGGTTGGTGCGAGTATTTCAATGTTCGTATGTGCCAAACCGTTGGTTTGTGGCACACATTTAAGCGTCTCTCGCTCGCTGCGCTCGCTCGAAATCTATAGCCTAAAATAAAACCAATCCTTCTTGTGTTCATTATTCGATATGGTGGCGACTTCTTTCAAATTTGCGAACGTGTCTGATCGGATGTGAGGTTGGACTAAATTTTTACGAGCGAGCGGAGCGAGCCAGCAACGATCACAATTTCCAAGCTATAGATATACCTTATATTTCCTTGCATATATTTCATGTTATTACCTAATTTTGTCAGCCATTTCGGAAATCACATTGCTCTGTAGTATGAGGAAATAGTACTATTTATGTGAAACTATTGGTAAACTGTAAACATTTGTCAGTAGGCAATAGCATAAAGACTTCCGGCTCCTCGGGCTGGTGCGAATATTTCAATGTTCATATGTGCCAAACCGTTGGTTTGTGGCAAACATTTACGCGTCTCTCGCTCGCTGCGCTCGATCGAAAACTATAGCCTAACCTAAAACCAATCCATCTTGAGTTCATTATTCGATATGGTGGCGACTTCTTTCAAGTTTGCGAACGTGTCTGATCGGATGTGAGGTTGGACTAAATTTTTACGAGCGAGCGGAGCGAGCGAGCAACGGTCACAATTTCCAAGCTATACATATACCTTATATTGCCTTGCATATATTTCGTGTTATTACCTAATTTTGTCAGCCATTTCGGACATCACATTGCACTGTAGTATGTGGAAATAGTACTATTTATGTGAAACTATTCATAAACTGTAAACATTTGTCAGTAGGCATTTCGATAAAGACTTCCGGCTCCTCGGGCTGGTGCGAATATTTCAATGTCCCCATCTGCCAAACCGTTGGATTGTGACACAACTTTCCGCGTCCCTCGATCGCTACGCTCGCTCGAAAACTATAGCCTAACCTAAAACCAATCCATCTTGCGTTCATTATTCGATATGGTGGCGACATATTCCGAATTTGCGAACGTGTCGGATCGGTTGTGAGGTTGGACTAGATTTTTACGAGCGAGCGGAGCGAACGAGCAACGGTCACAATTTCCAAGCTATACATACACCTTATATTGCCTTGCATATATTTCCTGTTATTACCTAATTTGGTCAGCCATTTCGGACATCACATTGCACTGTAGTAGGTGGAAATAGTACTATTTATGTGAAACTATTCATAAACTGTAAACATTTGTCAGTAGGCAATAGCATAAAGACTTCCGGCTCCTCGGGCTGGTGCGAATATTTCAATGTTCATATGTGCCAAACCGTTGGTTTGTGGCAAACATTTACGCGTCTCTCGCTCGCTGCGCTCGATCGAAAACTATAGCCTAACCTAAAACCAATCCATCTTGAGTTCATTATTCGATATGGTGGCGACTTCTTTCAAGTTTGCGAACGTGTCTGATCGGATGTGAGGTTGGACTAAATTTTTACGAGCGAGCGGAGCGAGCGAGCAACGGTCACAATTTCCAAGCTATACATATACCTTATATTGCCTTGCATATATTTCGTGTTATTACCTAACTTTGTCAGCCATTTCGGACATCACATTGCACTGTAGTATGTGGAAATAGTACTATTTATGTGAAACTATTCATAAACTGTAAACATTTGTCAGTAGGCATTTCGATAAAGACTTCCGGCTCCTCGGGCTGGTGCGAATATTTCAATGTCCCCATCTGCCAAACCGTTGGATTGTGACACAACTTTCCGCGTCCTCGATCGCTGCGCTCGCTCGAAAACTATAGCCTAACCTAAAACCAATCCATCTTGCGTTCATTATTCGATATGGTGGCGACATATTCCGAATTTGCGAACGTGTCGGATCGGTTGTGAGGTTGGACTAGATTTTTACGAGCGAGCGGAGCGAACGAGCAACGGTCACAATTTCCAAGCTATACATACACCTTATATTGCCTTGCATATATTTCCTGTTATTACCTAATTTGGTCAGCCATTTCGGACATCACATTGCACTGTAGTAGGTGGAAATAGTACTATTTATGTGAAACTATTCATAAACTGTAAACATTTGTCAGTAGGCAATAGCATAAAGACTTCCGTCTCCTCGGGCTGCTGCGAATGTTTCAATGTCCGTATGTGCCAAACCGTTGGCTTGTGACACACCATTACGCGTCTCTCGATCGCTGCGCTCGCTCGAAAACTATAGCCTAACCTAAAACCAATCCATCTTGCGTGTCATTATTCGATATGGTGGCGACTTATTTCAAATTTGGGAACGTGTCGGATCGGTTGTGAGGTTGGACTAGATTTTTACGAGCGAGCGGATCGAGCCAGCAACGGTCACAATTTCCAAGCTATACATATACCTTATATTGCCCTTGCACATATTTCGTGTTAGTACGTAATTTTGTCAGCCATTTCGGACATCACATTGACTGTAGTATGAGGAAATAGTACTATTTATGTGAAACTATTGGTAAACTGTAAACATTTGTCAGTAGGCAATAGGATAAAGACTTCCGGCTCCTCGGGCTGGTGCGAATATTTCAATGTCCCCATGTGCCAAACCGTTGGATTGTGACACACCTTTACGCGTCTCACGCTCGCTGCGGTCGCTCGAAAACTTTAGCCTAACCTAAAACCAGTCCATCTTGCGTTCATTATTCGATATGGCGGCGACATATTTCGAATTGCGAACGTGTCGGATCGGTTGTGAGGTTGGACTAGATTTTTACGAGCGAGCGGATCGAGCCAGCAACGGTCACAATTTCCAAGCTATACATATACCTTATATTGCCTTGCACATATTTCGTGTTAGTACGTAATTTTGTCAGCCATTTCGGACATCACATTGACTGTAGTATGCGGAAATAGTACTATTTATGTGAAACTATTCATAAACTGTATACATTTGTCAGTAGGAAATTCGATAAAGACTTCCGGCTCCTCGGGCTGGTGTGAGTATTTCAATGTTCGTATGTGCCAAACCGTTGGATTGTGGCACTCATTTACGCGTCTCTCGCTCGCTGCGCTCGCTCGAAAACTATAGCCTAAAATAAAACCAATCCATCTTGTATTCATTATTCGATATGGTGGCGACATATTTCAAATTTGCGAACGTGCCTGATCGGATGTGAGGTTGGACTAAATTTTTACGAGCGAGCGGAGCGAGCCAGCAACGATCACAATTTCCAAGCTATAGATATACCTTATATTGCCTTGCATATATTTCGTGTTATTACCTAATTTTGTCAGCCATTTCGGAAATCACATTGCTCTGTAGTATGAGGAAATAGTACTATTTATGTGAAACTATTGGTAAACTGTAAACATTTGTCAGTAGGCAATAGGATAAAGACTTCCGGCTCCTCGGGTTGGTGCGAATATTTCAATGTCCCCATGTGCCAAACCGTTGGATTGTGACACACCTTTACGCGTCTCACGCTCGCTGCGGTCGCTCGAAAACTTTAGCCTAACCTAAAACCAATCCATCTTGCGTTCATTATTCGATATGGCGGCGACATATTTCGAATTTGCGAACGTGTCGGATCGGTTGTGAGGTTGGACTAGATTTTTACGAGCGAGCGGAGCGAGCGAGCAACGGTCACAATTTCCAAGCTATACATATACCTTATATTGCCTTGCATATATTTCGTGTTATTACCTAATTTTGTCAGCGATTTCGGACATGACTTTGCACTGTAGTATGTGGAAATAGTACTATTTATGTGAAACTATTCATAAACTGTAAACATTTGTCAATAGGCAATAGGATAAAGACTTCCGGCTCCTCGGGCTGGTGCGAATGTTTCAATGTCCGTATGTGCCAAACCGTTGGCTTGTGACACACCATTACGCGTCTCTCGATCGCTGCGCTCGCTCGAAAGCTATAGCCTAACCTATAACCAATCCATCTTGCGATCATTATTCGTTATGGTGGCGACATATTTCAAATTTGCGAACGTGTCGGATCGGTTGTGAGGTTGGACTAGATTTTTACGAGCGAGCGGAGCGAGCGAGCAGCGATTACAATTTCCAAGCTATACACATACCTTATATTGCCTTGTACATGTTTCGTGTTAGTACCTAATTTTGTCAGCCATTTCGGACATCACATTGCACTGTACTATGTGGAAATAGTACTATTTATGTGAAACTACTGGTAAACTGTATACATTTGTCAGTGGGCAATAGGATAGAGACTTCCGGCTCCTCGGGCTGGTGCGAATACTCCAATGTCCGTATGTGGCTAACCGTTGGTTTGTGATACACCTTTAGGCGTCCCTCGCTCGCTGCGCTCGCTCGAAAACTATAGCCTAACCTAAAACCAATCCATCTTGAGTTCATTATTCGATATGGTGGCGACTTCTTTCAAATTTGCGAACGTATCTGATCGGATGTGAGGTTGGACTAAATTTTTACGAGCGAGCGGAGCGAGCGAGCAACGGTCACAATTTCCAAGCTATACATATACCTTATATTGCCTTGCATATATTTCGTGTTATTACCTAATTTTGTCAGCCATTTCGGACATGACATTGCACTGTAGTATGTGGAAATAGTACTATTTCTGTGAAACTATTCATAAACTGTAAACATTTGTCAATAGGCAATAGGATAAAGACTTCCGGCTCCTCGGGCTGGTGCGAATGTTTCAATGTCCGTATGTGCCAAACCGTTGGCTTGTGACACTACGCGTCTCTCGATCGTTGCGCTCGCTCGAAAGCTATAGCCTAACCTATAACCAATCCATCTTGCGCTCATTATTCGATATGGTGGCGACATATTTCAAATTTGCGAACGTGTCGGATCGGTTGTGAGGTTGGACGAGATTTTTAAGAGCGACTGGAGCGAGCGAGCAGCGATCATAATTTCCAAGCTATACATATACCTTATATTGCCTTGTACATGTTTCGTGTTAGTACCTAATTTTGTCAGCCATTTCGGACATCACATTGCACTGTACTATGTGGAAATAGTACTATTTATGTGAAACTACTGGTAAACTGTATACATTTGTCAGTGGGCAATAGGATAGAGACTTCCGGCTCCTCGGGCTGGTGCGAATACTCCAATGTCCGTATGTGGCTAACCGTTGGTTTGTGATACACCTTTACGCGTCCCTCGCTCGCTGCGCTCGCTCGAAAACTATAGCCTAAACTAAAACCAATCCCTGTTGCGTTAGTCATTCGACATTGAGGCGACTTATTTCAAATTTGGGAACGTGTCGGATCGGTTGTGATGTTGGACTAGATTTTTACGTGCGAGCGGATCGAGCCAGCAACGGTCACAATTTCCAAGCTATAGATATACCTTATATTGCCTTGCATATATTTCGTGTTATTACCTAATTTTTCAGCCATTTCGGAAATCACATTGCTCTGTAGTATGAGGAAATAGTACTATTTATGTGAAACTATTGGTAAACTGTAAACATTTGTCAGTAGGCAATAGCATAAAGACTTCCGGCTCCTCGGGCTTGTGCGAATATTTCAATGTTCATATGTGCCAAACCGTTGGTTTGTGGCCCACATTTACGCGTCTCTCGCTCGCTGCGCTCGATCGAAAACTATAGCCTAACCTAAAACCAATCCATCTTGAGTTCATTATTCGATATGGTGGCGACTTCTTTCAAGTTTGCGAACGTGTCTGATCGGATGTGAGGTTGGACTAAATTTTTACGAGCGAGCGGAGCGAGCGAGCAACGGTCACAATTTCCAAGCTATACATATACCTTATATTGCCTTGCATATATTTCGTGTTATTACCTAATTTTGTCAGCCATTTCGGACATCACATTGCACTGTAGTATGTGGAAATAGTACTATTTATGTGAAACTATTCATAAACTGTAAACATTTGTCAGTAGGCATTTCGATAAAGACTTCCGGCTCCTCGGGCTGGTGCGAATATTTCAATGTCCCCATCTGCCAAACCGTTGGATTGTGACACAACTTTCCGCGTCCCTCGATCGCTGCGCTCGCTCGAAAACTATAGCCTAACCTAAAACCAATCCATCTTGCGTTCATTATTCGATATGGTGGCGACATATTCCGAGTTTGCGAACGTGTCGGATCGGTTGTGAGGTTGGACTAGATTTTTACGAGCGAGCGGAGCGAGCGAGCAACGGTCACAATTTCCAAGCTATACATACACCTTATATTGCCTTGCATATATTTCCTGTTGTTACCTAATTTGGTCAGCCATTTCGGACATCACATTGCACTGTAGTAGGTGGAAATAGTACTATTTATGTGAAACTATTCATAAACTGTAAACATTTGTCAGTAGGCAATAGCATAAAGACTTCCGGCTCCTCGGGCTGCTGCGAATGTTTCAATGTCCGTATGTGCCAAACCGTTGGCTTGTGACACACCATTACGCGTCTCTCGATCGCTGCGCTCGCTCGAAAACTATAGCCTAACCTAAAACCAATCCATCTTGCGTTCATTATTCGATATGGTGGCGACTTATTTCAAATTTGGGAACGTGTCGGATCGGTTGTGAGGTTGGACTAGATTTTTACGAGCGAGCGGATCGAGCCAGCAACGGTCACAATTTCCAAGCTATACATATACCTTATATTGCCTTGCACATATTTCGTGTTAGTACGTAATTTTGTCAGCCATTTCGGACATCACATTGACTGTAGTATGAGGAAATAGTACTATTTATGTGAAACTATTGGTAAACTGTAAACATTTGTCAGTAGGCAATAGGATAAAGACTTCCGGCTCCTCGGGCTGGTGTGAGTATTTCAATGTTCGTATGTGCCAAACCGTTGGATTGTGGCACTCATTTACGCGTCTCTCGCTCGCTGCGCTCGCTCGAAAACTATAGCCTAAAATAAAACCAATCCATCTTGTATTCATTATTCGATATGGTGGCGACTTATTCAAATTTGCGAACGTGCCTGATCGGATGTGAGGTTGGACTAAATTTTTACGAGCGAGCGGAGCGAGCCAGCAACGATCACAATTTCCAAGCTATAGATATACCTTATATTGCCTTGCATATATTTCGTGTTATTACCTAATTTTGTCAGCCATTTCGGAAATCACA
>NW_026109230.1:0-66578 GCF_024516045.1 Bombus affinis
ATATGACGTATAACGTTATATTGCACCACTATATGACGTATAACGTTTATACTATTACGTTATAACCTATAACGATGTACTGCATCACTATATGACGTATAACGTTATACACTATTACGTTATAACCTATAACGATGTACTGCACCACTATATGACTTATAACGTTATATTGCACCACTATATGACGTATAATGTTTATACTATTACTTTATAACTTATAACGTTATATTGCATCACTATTTCACTTATAACGTTATGTTGCATCACTATATCGCTTATAACGTTATATTGCATCACTATATGATGTATAACGTTTATACTATTACGATATAACTTATAACGTTATATTACATCACTACATGACGTATAACGTTATGGAGTATTACGTTTTAACGTATAACGTTATATTGCATTACTATATGGCGTATAACGTTATGGAGTATTACGTTACAACGTATAACGATATATTGCATCAATATGTGACGTATAACGATATATGCTATTACGTTGTAACGCATAACGTTATATTGCATCACTATATGACTTATAACGTTATATTGCACAACTATATGACGTATAACGTTTATACTATTACGTTATAATTTATAACGTTATATTGCACCACTATATGACGTATAGCGTTATATACTATTACGTTATAAGGTATAACGATATATTGCATCACTATATGAAGTATAACCTTATATTCTCTTACGTTATAAGGTATAACGATATATTGCAACACTATATGAAGTATAACATTATATACTCTTACGTTATAAGGTATAACGATATATTGCATCACTATATGAAGTATAACCTTATATACTATTAGGTTATAAGGTATAACGATATATTGCACCACTATATGACGTATAACGTCATATACTGTAACGTTATAACCTATAACGATGTACTGCATCACTATATGACGTATAACGTTATATACTATTACGTTTTAACGGATAACGATATATTTCCTCACTATGTAACGTATAACGTTATATACTATTACGTTTTAACGGATAACGATATATTTCCTCACTATGTAACGTATAACGTTATATACTATTACGTTATTCCCTATAACGTTATATTGCATCACTAAATGACGTATATCGTTATGGAGTATTACGTTTTAACGTATAACGTTATATTGCATTACTATATGACGTATAACGTTATGGAGTATTACGTTACAACGTATAACGATATATTGCATCACTATGTGACGTATAACGATATATACTATTACGTTATAACGCATAACGTTATATTGCATCACTATATCACTTATAACGTTATATTGCACCACTATAACGTATAACATCATATACTATTACATTATAACCTATAACGTTGTACTGCATCACTATATGATGAATAACGTTATATACTATTACGTTATAAGGTATAACTTTATATAGCATCACTATATCGCTTATAACGTTATATTGCATCACTATATGACGCATAACGTCATATACTATTACATTATAACGTATAACGTTATAGAGTATTACGCCATAACGTATGACTACATATTGCATCACTATATGCCGAATAACGTCATATACTGTTACGTTATAAGGTATAACGTTATATAGCATCACTATGTCGCTTATAACGTTATATTGCATTACTATAGGACGCATAACATTATGGAGTATTACGTTACAACCTATAACGTTGTACTGCATCACTATATGACGTATAACGTTATATACTATTACGTTATAAGGCATAACGTCATATTGCATCACTATATCGCTTATAACGTTATATTGCATCACTATATGATGTATAACGTTTATACTATTACGATATAACTTATAACGTTATATTGCATCACTATATGACGTATAACGTTATGGAGTATTACGTTTTAACGTATAACGTTATATTGCATTACTATATGTCGTATAACGTTATGGAGTATTACGTTACAACGTATAACGATATATTGCATCACTATGTGACGTATAACGTTATAAACTATTACGTTATAACGCATAACGTTATTTTGCATCACTATATGTCTTATAACGTTATATTGCACCACTATATGACGTATAACGTTTATACTATTACGTTATAACTTATAACGTTATATTGCATCACTATATCACTTATAACGTTATAATGCATCACTATATCACTTATAACGTTATAATGCATCACTATATGATGTATAACGTTATATGCTATTAGGTTATAAGGTATAACGATATATTCCATCACTATATGAAGTATAACCTTATATACTATTACGTTATAAGGTATAACGTTATATTGCATCACTATATCGTTTATATCGTTATACTGTATCACTATGTCACTTATAACGTTATATTGCATCACTGTATGACGTATAACGTTATGGAGTATTACGCTTTAACGTATAACGTTATAATGCATCACTATATGATGTATAACGTTATATGCTATTAGGTTATAAGGTATAACGATATATTCCATCACTATATGAAGTATAACCTTATATACTATTACGTTATAAGGTATAACGTTATATTGCATCACTATATCATTTATAAAGTTATAATGCATCACTATATGATGTATAACGTTTATACTATTACGTTATAATTTATAACGTTATATTGCATCACTGTATGACGTATAACGTTTATACTATTACGTTATAATTTGTAACGTTATATTGCATCACTATATGACGTATAACGTTATGGAGTATAACGTTTTAACGTATAACGATATATTGCATTACTATATGACGTATAACGTTATGGAGTATTACCTTACAACGTATAACTATATATTACATCACTATGTGACGTAAAACGTTATATACTATTACGTTATAGTTTATAACGTTATATTGCATCACTATATGGCGTATAACGTTATGGAGTATTATGTTTTAACGTATAACGTTATATTGCATAACTATATGACGTATAACGTTATGGAGTATTACGTTACAACGTATAACGATATATTGCATCACTATGTGACGTATAACGTTATATACTATTACGCTATAACGCATAACGTTATATTGCATCACTATATCACTTATAACGTTATATTGCACCACTATATGACGTATAACGTCATATACTATTACATTATAACCTATTACGTTGTACTGCATCACTGTATGACGTATAACGTTATATACTATTACGTTAAAGGTATAACGTTATATATCATCACTATATCGCTTATAACGTTATATTGCATCACTATATGACGCATAACGTCATATATTATTACATTATAACGTATATCGATATAGAGTATTACGCCGTAACGTATGCCTACATATTGCATCACTATATGACGAATAACGTCATATACTGTTACGTTATAACGTATAACGTTATATTGCATTACTATAGAACGCATAACGTTATGGAGCATTATGTTACAACGTATAACGACTTATTGCATTACTATGTGACGTATAACGTTACAAACTATTACGTTATAATGCATAACGTTATATTGCACCACTATATGACGTATAACGTTATATACTATTACGTTATAACCTATAACGTTGTACTGCATCACTATATGACGTATAACGTTATATACTATTACGTTATAAGGTATAACGTTATATTGCACCACTATATCACTTATAACGTTATATAGCATCCCTATATGAAGTATAACGTTATGAACTATTACGTTATAACGTATAACGTTATAGAGTATTACCTTATATCGTACAACGATTTATACTATTACGTTGTAACGCATAACGTTATATTCCATCGCTATATCACTTATAACGTTATGTTGCATCACTATATCGCTTATAACGTTATATTGCATCACTGTATGATGTATAACGTTAATACTATTACGATATAACTTATAACGTTATATTACATCACTATATGACGTATAACGTTATGGAGTATTACGTTACAACGTATAACGATATATTGCATCACTATGTGACGTAAAACGTTATTTACTATTACGTTGTAACGCATAACGTTATATTGCATCACTATATGACGTATAACGTTATGGAGTATTACGTTTTAACCTATAACGTTATATTGCATTACCATATGACGTATAACGTTATGGAGTACTACGTTACAACGTATAACGACATATTGCATCACTATGTGACGTATAACGATATATACTATTGCGTTATAACCTATAACGTTATACTGCATCACTATATGACGTATAACTTTATATACTATAACGTTATAACTTATAACGTTATATTGTATTACAATATGACGTATATCGTTATGGAGTATTACGTTACAACCTATAACGTTATACTGCGTCACTATATGACGTATAACGTTATATTGCACCACTATATGACGTATAACTTTTATACTATTACGTTATAACCTATAACGATGTACTGCATCACCATATGACGTATAACGTTATATACTATTACGTTATGACCTATAACGATGTACTGCACCACTATATGACTTATAACGTTATATTGCACCACTATATGACGTATAATGTTTATACTATTACTTTATAACTTATAACGTTATATTGCATCACTATTTCACTTATAACGTTATGTTGCATCACTATATCGCTTATAACGTTATATTGCATCACTATATGATGTATAACGTTTATACTATTACGATATAACTTATAATGTTATATTACATCACTACATGACGTATAACGTTATGGAGTATTACGTTTTAACGTATAACGTTATATTGCATTACTATATGGCGTATAACGTTATATACTATTACGTTATAACGTATAGCTACATATTGCATTACTATGTGACGTATAACGTTATATACTATTACGTTATAACCAATAACGTTATACTGCGTCACTATATAACGTATAGCGTTATATACTATTACGTTATAAGGTATAAGATATATTGCACCACTATATGAAGTATAACCTTATATTCTCTTACGTTATAAGGTATAACGATATATTGCAACACTATATGAAGTGTAACATTATATACTATTACGTTGTACGTTATAACGATATATTGCACCAATATATGATGTATAACGTCATATACTATTACGGTATAACCTATAACGATGTACTGCATCACAGTGTGACGTATAACGATATATACTATTACGTTATAACCTATAACGATGTACTGCATCACTATATGACTTATAACGTTATATTGCACCACTATATGACGTATAACGTTTTTACTATTACGTTATAACTTATAACGTTATATTGCATTACTATATGACGTATAACATTATGGAGTATTACGTTACAACCTATAACGTTATACTGCGTCACTATATGACGTATAGCGTTATATACTATTACGTTATAAGGTATAACGATATATTGCATCACTATATGAAGTATAACATTATATACTCTTACGTTATAAGGTATAACGATATATTGCATCACTATATGAAGTATAACCTTATATACTATTACGTTATAAGGTATAACGATATATTGCACCACTATATGACGTATAACGTCATATACTGTAACGTTATAACCTATAACGATGTACTGCATCACTATATGACGTATAACGTTATATATGATTACGTTTTAACGGATAACGATATATTTCCTCACTATGTAACGTATAACGTTATATACTATTACGTTATTCCCTATAACGTTATAATGCATCACTAATTGACGTATAACGTCATATACTTTTATAACGTATAACGTTATATTGCATTACTATATGACATATAACGTTATGGAGTATTACGTTACAACCTATTACGTTATACTGCGTCACTATATGACGTATAACGTTATATACTATGAGGTTATAAGGTATAACGATATATTGCGCCACTATATGACGTATAACGTCATATACCATTACGTTATATCCTATAACGTTGTACTGCATCACGATATGACGTATAACGTTTATACTATTACGTTATAACTTATAACGTTATATTGCATCATTATATGACGTATAACGTTATGGAGTATTACGATTTAACGTATAACGTTATATTGCATTACTATATGACGTATAACGTTATGGAGTATTACGTTACAACGTATAACGATATATTTCATCACTATGTGACGTATAACGTTATATACTATTACGTTATTCCCTATAACGTTATAATGCATCACTAATTGACGTATAACGTCATATACTTTTATAACGCATAACGTTATATTGCATCACTATATCACTTATAACGTTATGTTGCATCACTATATCACTTATAACGTTATAATGCATCACTATATGATGTATAACGTTACATGCTATTAGGTTATAAGGTATAACGATATATTCCATCACTATATGAAGTATAACCTTATATACTATTACGTTATAAGGTATAACGTTATATTGCATCACTATATCATTTATAACGTTATAATGCATCACTATATGATGTATAACGTTTATACTATTACGTTATAATTTATAACGTTATATTGCATCACTATTTGACGTATAACGTTTATACTATTACGTTATAATTTGTAACGTTATATTGCATCACTATATGACGTATAACGTTATGGAGTGTAACGTTTTAACGTATAACGATATATTGCATTACTATATGACGTATAACGTTATATACTATTACGTTATAACGAATAACGTTATATTGCATCACTATATCACTTATAACGTTATGTTGCATCACTATATCACTTATAACGTTATAATGCATCACTATAGCATGTATAACGTTTATACTATTACGTTATAATTTATAACGTTATATTGCATCACTATATGGCGTATAACGTTATGGAGTATTATGTTTTAACGTATAACGTTATATTGCATAACTATATGACGTATAACGTTATGGAGTATTACGTTACAACGTATAACGATATATTGCATCACTATGTGACGTATAACGTTATATACTATTACGCTATAACGCATAACGTTATATTGCATCACTATATCACTTATAACGTTATATTGCACCACTATATGACGTATAACGTCATATACTATTACATTATAACCTATAACGTTGTACTGCATCACTATATGACGTATAACGTTATATACTATTACGTTAAAGGTATAACGTTATATAGCATCACCATATCGCTTATAACGTTATATTGCATCACTATATGACGCATAACGTCATATATTATTACATTATAACGTATATCGATATAGAGTATTACGCCGTAACGTATGCCTACATATTGCATCACTATATGACGAATAACGTCATATACTGTTACGTTATAACGTATAACGTTATATTGCATTACTATAGAACGCATAACGTTATGGAGCATTATGTTACAACGTATAACGACTTATTGCATTACTATGTGACGTATAACGTTACAAACTATTACGTTATAATGCATAACGTTATATTGCACAACTATATGACGTATAACGTTATATACTATTACGTTATAACCTATAACGTTGTACTGCATCACTATATGACGTATAACGTTATATACTATTACGTTATAAGGTATAACGTTATATTGCACCACTATATCACTTATAACGTTATATAGCATCCCTATATGAAGTATAACGTTATGAACTATTACGTTATAGCGTATAGCGTTATAGAGTATTACCTTATATCGTACAACGATTTATACTATTACGTTGTAACGCATAACGTTATATTCCATCGCTATATCACTTATAACGTTATGTTGCATCACTATATCGCTTATAACGTTATATTGCATCACTGTATGATGTATAACGTTAATACTATTACGATATAACTTATAACGTTATATTACATCACTATATGACGTATAACGTTATGGAGTATTACGTTACAACGTATAACGATATATTGCATCACTATGTGACGTAAAACGTTATTTACTATTACGTTGTAACGCATAACGTTATATTGCATCACTATATGACGTATAACGTTATGGTGTATTACGTTTTAACCTATAACGTTATATTGCATTACCATATGACGTATAACGTTATGGAGTATTACGTTACAACGTATAACGACATATTGCATCACTATGTGACGTATAACGATATATACTATTGCGTTATAACCTATAACGTTATAATGCATCACTAATTGACGTATAACGTCATATACTTTTATAACGCATAACGTTATATTGCATCACTATATGACGTATAACGTTATGGTGTATTACGTTTTAACCTATAACGTTATATTGCATTACTATATGACGTATAACGTTATGGAGTATTACGTTACAACGTATAACGATATATTTCATCACTATGTGACGTATAACGTTATATACTATTACGTTATAACTTTATATACTATAACGTTATAACTTATAACGTTATATTGTATTACTATATGACGTATATCGTTATGGAGTATTACGTTACAACCTATAACGTTATACTGCGTCACTATATGACGTATAACGTTATATTGCACCACTATATGACGTATAACGTTTATACTATTACGTTATAACCTATAACGATGTACTGCATCACTATATGACGTATAACGTTATACACTATTACGTTATAACCTATAACGATGTACTGCACCACTATATGACTTATAACGTTATATTGCACCACTATATGACGTATAATGTTTATACTATTACTTTATAACTTATAACGTTATATTGCATCACTATTTCACTTATAACGTTATGTTGCATCACTATATCGCTTATAACGTTATATTGCATCACTATATGATGTATAACGTTTATACTATTACGATATAACTTATAACGTTATATTACATCACTACATGACGTATAACGTTATGGAGTATTACGTTTTAACGTATAACGTTATATTGCATTACTATATGGCGTATAACGTTATGGAGTATTACGTTACAACGTATAACGATATATTGCATCAATATGTGACGTATAACGATATATGCTATTACGTTGTAACGCATAACGTTATATTGCATCACTATATGACTTATAACGTTATATTGCACAACTATATGACGTATAACGTTTATACTATTACGTTATAATTTATAACGTTATATTGCACCACTATATGACGTATAGCGTTATATACTATTACGTTATAAGGTATAACGATATATTGCATCACTATATGAAGTATAACCTTATATTCTCTTACGTTATAAGGTATAACGATATATTGCAACACTATATGAAGTATAACATTATATACTCTTACGTTATAAGGTATAACGATATATTGCATCACTATATGAAGTATAACCTTATATACTATTAGGTTATAAGGTATAACGATATATTGCACCACTATATGACGTATAACGTCATATACTGTAACGTTATAACCTATAACGATGTACTGCATCACTATATGACGTATAACGTTATATACTATTACGTTTTAACGGATAACGATATATTTCCTCACTATGTAACGTATAACGTTATATACTATTACGTTTTAACGGATAACGATATATTTCCTCACTATGTAACGTATAACGTTATATACTATTACGTTATTCCCTATAACGTTATATTGCATCACTAAATGACGTATATCGTTATGGAGTATTACGTTTTAACGTATAACGTTATATTGCATTACTATATGACGTATAACGTTATGGAGTATTACGTTACAACGTATAACGATATATTGCATCACTATGTGACGTATAACGATATATACTATTACGTTATAACGCATAACGTTATATTGCATCACTATATCACTTATAACGTTATATTGCACCACTATAACGTATAACATCATATACTATTACATTATAACCTATAACGTTGTACTGCATCACTATATGATGAATAACGTTATATACTATTACGTTATAAGGTATAACTTTATATAGCATCACTATATCGCTTATAACGTTATATTGCATCACTATATGACGCATAACGTCATATACTATTACATTATAACGTATAACGTTATAGAGTATTACGCCATAACGTATGACTACATATTGCATCACTATATGCCGAATAACGTCATATACTGTTACGTTATAAGGTATAACGTTATATAGCATCACTATGTCGCTTATAACGTTATATTGCATTACTATAGGACGCATAACATTATGGAGTATTACGTTACAACCTATAACGTTGTACTGCATCACTATATGACGTATAACGTTATATACTATTACGTTATAAGGCATAACGTCATATTGCATCACTATATCGCTTATAACGTTATATTGCATCACTATATGATGTATAACGTTTATACTATTACGATATAACTTATAACGTTATATTGCATCACTATATGACGTATAACGTTATGGAGTATTACGTTTTAACGTATAACGTTATATTGCATTACTATATGTCGTATAACGTTATGGAGTATTACGTTACAACGTATAACGATATATTGCATCACTATGTGACGTATAACGTTATAAACTATTACGTTATAACGCATAACGTTATTTTGCATCACTATATGTCTTATAACGTTATATTGCACCACTATATGACGTATAACGTTTATACTATTACGTTATAACTTATAACGTTATATTGCATCACTATATCACTTATAACGTTATAATGCATCACTATATCACTTATAACGTTATAATGCATCACTATATGATGTATAACGTTATATGCTATTAGGTTATAAGGTATAACGATATATTCCATCACTATATGAAGTATAACCTTATATACTATTACGTTATAAGGTATAACGTTATATTGCATCACTATATCGTTTATATCGTTATACTGTATCACTATGTCACTTATAACGTTATATTGCATCACTGTATGACGTATAACGTTATGGAGTATTACGCTTTAACGTATAACGTTATAATGCATCACTATATGATGTATAACGTTATATGCTATTAGGTTATAAGGTATAACGATATATTCCATCACTATATGAAGTATAACCTTATATACTATTACGTTATAAGGTATAACGTTATATTGCATCACTATATCATTTATAAAGTTATAATGCATCACTATATGATGTATAACGTTTATACTATTACGTTATAATTTATAACGTTATATTGCATCACTGTATGACGTATAACGTTTATACTATTACGTTATAATTTGTAACGTTATATTGCATCACTATATGACGTATAACGTTATGGAGTATAACGTTTTAACGTATAACGATATATTGCATTACTATATGACGTATAACGTTATGGAGTATTACCTTACAACGTATAACTATATATTACATCACTATGTGACGTATAACGTTATATACTATTACGTTATAGTTTATAACGTTATATTGCATCACTATATGGCGTATAACGTTATGGAGTATTATGTTTTAACGTATAACGTTATATTGCATAACTATATGACGTATAACGTTATGGAGTATTACGTTACAACGTATAACGATATATTGCATCACTATGTGACGTATAACGTTATATACTATTACGCTATAACGCATAACGTTATATTGCATCACTATATCACTTATAACGTTATATTGCACCACTATATGACGTATAACGTCATATACTATTACATTATAACCTATTACGTTGTACTGCATCACTGTATGACGTATAACGTTATATACTATTACGTTAAAGGTATAACGTTATATATCATCACTATATCGCTAATAACGTTATATTGCATCACTATATGACGCATAACGTCATATATTATTACATTATAACGTATATCGATATAGAGTATTACGCCGTAACGTATGCCTACATATTGCATCACTATATGACGAATAACGTCATATACTGTTACGTTATAACGTATAACGTTATATTGCATTACTATAGAACGCATAACGTTATGGAGCATTATGTTACAACGTATAACGACTTATTGCATTACTATGTGACGTATAACGTTACAAACTATTACGTTATAATGCATAACGTTATATTGCACCACTATATGACGTATAACGTTATATACTATTACGTTATAACCTATAACGTTGTACTGCATCACTATATGACGTATAACGTTATATACTATTACGTTATAAGGTATAACGTTATATTGCACCACTATATCACTTATAACGTTATATAGCATCCCTATATGAAGTATAACGTTATGAACTATTACGTTATAACGTATAACGTTATAGAGTATTACCTTATATCGTACAACGATTTATACTATTACGTTGTAACGCATAACGTTATATTCCATCGCTATATCACTTATAACGTTATGTTGCATCACTATATCGCTTATAACGTTATATTGCATCACTGTATGATGTATAACGTTAATACTATTACGATATAACTTATAACGTTATATTACATCACTATATGACGTATAACGTTATGGAGTATTACGTTACAACGTATAACGATATATTGCATCACTATGTGACGTAAAACGTTATTTACTATTACGTTGTAACGCATAACGTTATATTGCATCACTATATGACGTATAACGTTATGGAGTATTACGTTTTAACCTATAACGTTATATTGCATTACCATATGACGTATAACGTTATGGAGTACTACGTTACAACGTATAACGACATATTGCATCACTATGTGACGTATAACGATATATACTATTGCGTTATAACCTATAACGTTATACTGCATCACTATATGACGTATAACTTTATATACTATAACGTTATAACTTATAACGTTATATTGTATTACAATATGACGTATATCGTTATGGAGTATTACGTTACAACCTATAACGTTATACTGCGTCACTATATGACGTATAACGTTATATTGCACCACTATATGACGTATAACTTTTATACTATTACGTTATAACCTATAACGATGTACTGCATCACCATATGACGTATAACGTTATATACTATTACGTTATGACCTATAACGATGTACTGCACCACTATATGACTTATAACGTTATATTGCACCACTATATGACGTATAATGTTTATACTATTACTTTATAACTTATAACGTTATATTGCATCACTATTTCACTTATAACGTTATGTTGCATCACTATATCGCTTATAACGTTATATTGCATCACTATATGATGTATAACGTTTATACTATTACGATATAACTTATAATGTTATATTACATCACTACATGACGTATAACGTTATGGAGTATTACGTTTTAACGTATAACGTTATATTGCATTACTATATGGCGTATAACGTTATGGAGTATTACGTTACAACGTATAACGATATATTGCATCAATATGTGACGTATAACGTTATATACTATTACGTTGTAACGCATAACGTTATATTGCATCACTATATGACTCATAACGTTATATTGCACAACTATATGACGTATAACGTTTATACTATTACGTTATAATTTATAACGTTATATTGCACCACTATATGACGTATAACGTTTATACCATTACGTTATAATTTATAACGTTATATTGCATCACTATATGACGTATAACGTTATGGAGTATTACGATACAACGTATAACGACATATTGCATCACTATGTGACGTATAACGTTATATACTATTACGTTATAACCTATAACGATGTACTGCGTCACTATATGACTTATAACGTTATATTGCACCACTATATGACGTATAACGCTTATACTATTACGTTATAACTTATAACGTTATATTGCATTACTATATGTCGTATAAAGTTATGGAGTATTACGTTACAACCTATAACGTTATACTGCGTCACTATATGACGAATAGCGTTATATACTATTACGTTATAAGGTATAACGATATATTGCAACACTATATGAAGTATAACCTTATATTCTCTTACGTTATAAGGTATAACGATATATTGCAACACTATATGAAGTATAACCTTATATACTATTAGGTTATAAGGTATAACGATATATTGCACCACTATATGACGTATAACGTCATATACTGTAACGTTATAACCTATAACGATGTACTGCATCACTATATGACGTATAACGTTATATACTATTACGTTTTAACGGATAACGATATATTTCCTCACTATGTAACGTATAACGTTATATTCTATTACGTTATTCCCTATAACGTTATAATGCATCACTAATTGACGTATAATGTCATATACTTTTATAACGTATAACGTTATATTGCATTACAATATGACATATAACGTTATGGAGTATTACGTTACAACCTATAACGTTATACTGCGTCACTATATGACGTATAACGTTATATACTATGAGGTTATAAGGTATAACGATATATTGCACCACTATATGACGTGTAACGTCATATACCATTACGGTATAGCCTATAACGTTGTACTGCATCACGATATGACGAACAACGTTTATACTATTACGTTATAATTTATAACGTTATATTGCATCACTAAATGACGTATAACGTTACGGAGTATTACGTTTTAACGTATAACGTTATATTGCATTACTATGTGACGTATAACGTTATATACTACTACGTTATAACGCATAACGTTATATTGCATCACTATACCACTTATAACGTTATATTGCACCACTATATGACGTATAACCTCATATACTATTACATTATAACCTATAACGTTGTACTGCATCACTATATGACGTATAACGTTATATACTGTTACCTTATAAGGTAAAACGTTATATAGCATCAGTATATCGCTTATAACGTTATATTGCTTCACTATATGAATTATAAAGTTATATTCCAGAACGTTATAACGCATAACGTTATATTGCATCACTATATGACTTATAACGTTATATTGCACCACTATGTGTCGTATAACGTTTATACTATTACGATATAATTTATAACGTTATATTGCATCACTGTATGACGTATAACGTTATGGAGTATTACGTTTTAACCTATAACGTTATATTGCATTACTATATGACGTATAACGTTATGGAGTATTACGTTACAACGTATAACGATATATTGCATCAATATGTGACGTATAACGTTATATACTATTACGTTGTAACGCATAACGTTATATTTCATCACTATATGACTTATAACGTTATATTGCACCACTATATGTCGTATAACGTTTATACTATTACGTTATAATTTATAACGTTATATTGCACCACTATATGACGTATAACGTTTATACTATTACGTTATAATTTATAACGTTATATTGCATCACTATATGACGTATAACGTTATGGAGTATTACGTTTTAACCTATAACGTTATATTGCATTACTATATGACGTATAACGTTATGCAGTATTACGATACAACGTATAACGACATATTGCATCACTATGTGACGTATAACGTTATATACTATTACGTTATAACCTATAACGATGTACTGCATCACTATATGACTTATAACGTTATATTGCACCACTATATGACGTATAACGCTTATACTATTACGTTATAACTTATAACGTTATATTGCATTACTATATGTCGTATAAAGTTATGGAGTATTACGTTACAACCTATAACGTTATACTGCGTCACTATATGACGTATACCGTTATATACTATTACGTTATAAGGTATAACGATATATTGCATCACTATATGAAGTATAACCTTATATTCTCTTACGTTATAAGGTATAACGATATATTGCAACACTATATGAAGTATAACATTATATACTCTTACGTTATAAGGTATAACGATATATTGCATCACTATATGAAGTATAACCTTATATACTATTAGGTTATAAGGTATAACGATATATTGCACCACTATATGACGTATAACGTCATATACTGTAACGTTATAACCTATAACGATGTACTGCATCACTATATGACGTATAACGTTATATACTATTACGTTTTAACGGATAACGATATATTTCTTCACTATGTAACGTATAACGTTATATACTATTACGTTATTCCCTATAACGTTATAATGCATCACTAACTGACGTATAACGTCATATACTTTTATAACGTATAACGTTATATTGCATCACTATTTCACTTATAACGTTATGTTGCATCACTATATCGCTTATAACGTTATATTGCATCACTATATGATGTATAACGTTTATACTATTACGATATAACTTATAATGTTATATTACATCACTACATGACGTATAACGTTATGGAGTATTACGTTTTAACGTATAACGTTATATTGCATTACTATATGGCGTATAACGTTATGGAGTATTACGTTACAACGTATAACGATATATTGCATCAATATGTGACGTATAACGTTATATACTATTACGTTGTAACGCATAACGTTATATTGCATCACTATATGACTCATAACGTTATATTGCACAACTATATGACGTATAACGTTTATACTATTACGTTATAATTTATAACGTTATATTGCACCACTATATGACGTATAACGTTTATACCATTACGTTATAATTTATAACGTTATATTGCATCACTATATGATGTATAACGTTATGGAGTATTACGATACAACGTATAACGACATATTGCATCACTATGTGACGTATAACGTTATATACTATTACGTTATAACCTATAACGATGTACTGCGTCACTATATGACTTATAACGTTATATTGCACCACTATATGACGTATAACGCTTATACTATTACGTTATAACTTATAACGTTATATTGCATTACTATATGTCGTATAAAGTTATGGAGTATTACGTTACAACCTATAACGTTATACTGCGTCACTATATGACGAATAGCGTTATATACTATTACGTTATAAGGTATAACGATATATTGCATCACTATATGAAGTATAACCTTATATTCTCTTACGTTATAAGGTATAACGATATATTGCAACACTATATGAAGTATAACCTTATATACTATTAGGTTATAAGGTATAACGATATATTGCACCACTATATGACGTATAACGTCATATACTGTAACGTTATAACCTATAACGATGTACTGCATCACTATATGACGTATAACGTTATATACTATTACGTTTTAACGGATAACGATATATTTCCTCACTATGTAACGTATAACGTTATATTCTATTACGTTATTCCCTATAACGTTATAATGCATCACTAATTGACGTATAATGTCATATACTTTTATAACGTATAACGTTATATTGCATTACAATATGACATATAACGTTATGGAGTATTACGTTACAACCTATAACGTTATACTGCGTCACTATATGACGTATAACGTTATATACTATGAGGTTATAAGGTATAACGATATATTGCACCACTATATGACGTGTAACGTCATATACCATTACGTTATAACCTATAACGTTGTACTGCATCACGATATGACGAACAACGTTTATACTATTACGTTATAATTTATAACGTTATATTGCATCACTAAATGACGTATAACGTTACGGAGTATTACGTTTTAACGTATAACGTTATATTGCATTACTATGTGACGTATAACGTTATATACTACTACGTTATAACGCATAACGTTATATTGCATCACTATACCACTTATAACGTTATATTGCACCACTATATGACGTATAACCTCATATACTATTACATTATAACCTATAACGTTGTACTGCATCACTATATGACGTATAACGTTATATACTGTTACCTTATAAGGTAAAACGTTATATAGCATCAGTATATCGCTTATAACGTTATATTGCTTCACTATATGAATTATAAAGTTATATTCCAGAACGTTATAACGCATAACGTTATATTGCATCACTATATGACTTATAACGTTATATTGCACCACTATGTGTCGTATAACGTTTATACTATTACGATATAATTTATAACGTTATATTGCATCACTGTATGACGTATAACGTTATGGAGTATTACGTTTTAACCTATAACGTTATATTGCATTACTATATGACGTATAACGTTATGGAGTATTACGTTACAACGTATAACGATATATTGCATCAATATGTGACGTATAACGTTATATACTATTACGTTGTAACGCATAACGTTATATTTCATCACTATATGACTTATAACGTTATATTGCACCACTATATGTCGTATAACGTTTATACTATTACGTTATAATTTATAACGTTATATTGCACCACTATATGACGTATAACGTTTATACTATTACGTTATAATTTATAACGTTATATTGCATCACTATATGACGTATAACGTTATGGAGTATTACGTTTTAACCTATAACGTTATATTGCATTACTATATGACGTATAACGTTATGCAGTATTACGATACAACGTATAACGACATATTGCATCACTATGTGACGTATAACGTTATATACTATTACGTTATAACCTATAACGATGTACTGCATCACTATATGACTTATAACGTTATATTGCACCACTATATGACGTATAACGCTTATACTATTACGTTATAACTTATAACGTTATATTGCATTACTATATGTCGTATAAAGTTATGGAGTATTACGTTACAACCTATAACGTTATACTGCGTCACTATATGACGTATACCGTTATATACTATTACGTTATAAGGTATAACGATATATTGCATCACTATATGAAGTATAACCTTATATTCTCTTACGTTATAAGGTATAACGATATATTGCAACACTATATGAAGTATAACATTATATACTCTTACGTTATAAGGTATAACGATATATTGCATCACTATATGAAGTATAACCTTATATACTATTAGGTTATAAGGTATAACGATATATTGCACCACTATATGACGTATAACGTCATATACTGTAACGTTATAACCTATAACGATGTACTGCATCACTATATGACGTATAACGTTATATACTATTACGTTTTAACGGATAACGATATATTTCTTCACTATGTAACGTATAACGTTATATACTATTACGTTATTCCCTATAACGTTATAATGCATCACTAACTGACGTATAACGTCATATACTTTTATAACGTATAACGTTATATTGCATTACTATATGACTTATAACGTTATATTGCACCACTATGTGTCGTATAACGTTTATACTATTACGTTATAATTTATAACGTAATATTGCATCACTATATGACGTATAACGTTATGGAGTATTACGTTTTAACCTATAACGTTATATTGCATTACTATATGACGTAAAACGTTATGGAGTATTACGATACAACGTATAACGACATATGGCATCACTATGTGACGTATAACGTTATATACTATTACGTTATAACCTATATCGATGTACTGCATCACTATATGACTTATAACGTTATATGGCACCACTATATGACGTATAACGTTTATACTATGACGTTATAACTTATAACGTTATATTGCATTACTATATGACGTATAACGTTATGGAGTATTACGTTACAACATATAACGTTATACTACGTCACTATAAGACGTATAGCGTTATATACTATTACGTTATAAGGTATAACGATATATTGCAACACTATATGAAGTATAACCTTATATTCTCTTACGTTATAAGGTATAACGATATATTGCAACACTATATGAAGTATAACATTATATACTATTACGTTATATGTTATAACAATATATTGCATCACTATATGAAGTATAACATTATATACTCTTACGTTATAAGGTATAACGATATATTGCATCACTATATGAAGTATAACCTTATATACTATTACGTTATAAGGTATAACGATATATTGCACCAATATATGATGTATAACGTCATATACTATTACGTTATAACCTATAACGATGTACTGCATCACTATGTGACGTATAACGTTATGTACTATTACGTTATAACCTATAACGATGTACTGCATCACTATATGACTTATAACGTTATATTGCACCACTATATGACGTATAACGTATTTACTATCACGTTATAACTTATAAAGTTATATTGCATTACTATATGACGTATAACATTATGGAGTATTACGTTACAACCTATAACGTTATACTGCGTCACTATATGACGTATAACGTTATATACTATGAGGTTATAAGGTATAACGATATATTGCACCACTATATGAAGTATAACCTTATATTCTCTTACGTTATAAGGTATAACGATATATTGCAACACTATATGAAGTATAACATTATATACTCTTACGTTATAAGGTATAACGATATATTGCATCACTATATGAAGTATAACCTTATATACTATTACGTTATAAGGTATAACGATATATTGCACCACTATATGACGTATAACGTCATATACTGTAAGGTTATAACCTATAACGATGTACTGCATCACTATATGACGTATAACGTTATATACTATTACGTTTTAGCGGATAACGATATATTTCCTCACTAAGTCACGTATAACGTTATATACTATTACGTTATTCCCTATAACGTTATAATGCATCACTAATTGATGTATAATGTCATATACTTTTATAACGTATAACGTTATATTGCATTACAATATGACATATAACGTTATGGAGTATTACGTTACAACCTATAACGTTATACTGCGTCACTATATGACGTATAACGTTATATACTATGAGGTTATAAGGTATAACGATATATTGCACCACTATATGACGTATAACGTCATATACCATTACGTTATAACCTATAACGTTGTACTGAATCACGATATGACGTATAACGTTTATACTATTACGTTATAATTTATAACGTTATATTGCATCACTAAATGACGTATAACGTTATGGAGTATTACGTTTTAACGTATAACGTTATATTGCATTACTATATGACGTATAACGTTATGGAGTATTACGTTACAACGTATAACGATATATTGCATCACTATGTGACGTATAACGATATATACTATTACGTTATAACGCATAACGTTATATTGCATCACTATATCACTTATAACGTTATATTGCACCACTATATGACGTATAACATCATATACTATTACATTATAACCTATAACGTTGTACTGCATCACTATATGATGAATAACGTTATATACTATTACGTTATAAGGTATAACTTTATATAGCATCACTATATCGCTTATAACGTTATATTGCATCACTATATGAAGTATAACGTTATATTCCAGAACGTTATAACGCATAACGTTATATTGCATCACTATATGAAGTATAACGTTATATTCTAGAACGTTATAACGCATAACGTTATATTGCATCACTATATGACGCATAACGTCATATACTATTACATTATAACGTATAACGTTATAGAGTATTACGCCATAACGTATGACTACATATTGCATCACTATATGCCGAATAACGTCATATACTGTTACGTTATAAGGTATAACGTTATATAGCATCACTATGTCGCTTATAACGTTATATTGCATTACTATAGGACGCATAACGTTATGGAGTATTACGTTACAACCTATAACGATGTACTGCATCACTATATGACGTATAACGTTATATACTATTACGTTATAAGGCATAACGTCATATTGCATCACTATATCGCTTATAACGTTATATTGCATCACTATATGATGTATAACGTTTATACTATTACGATATAACTTATAACGTTATATTCCATCACTATATGACGTATAACGTTATGGAGTATTACGTTTTAACGTATAACGTTATATTGCATTACTATATGTCGTATAACGTTATGGAGTATTACGTTACAACGTATAACGATATATTGCATCACTATGTGACGTATAACGTTATAAACTATTACGTTATAACGCATAACGTTATTTTATATCACTATATGACTTATAACGTTATATTGCACCACTATATGACGTATAACGTTTATACTATTACGTTATAACTTATAACGTTATATTGCATCACTATATCACTTATAACGTTATAATGCATCACTATATCGCTTATAACGTTATATTGCATCACTATATGATGTATAACGTTTATACTATTACGATATAACTTATAAAGTTATATTACATCACTATATGACGTATAACGTTATGGAGTATTACGTTACAACGTATAACGATACATTGCATCACTATGTGACGTATAACGTTATATACTACTACGCTATAACGCATAACGTTATATTGCATCACTATACCACTTATAACGTTATATTGCACCACTATATGACGTATAACATCATATACTATTACATTATTGCCTATAACGTTGTACTGCATCACTATATGACGTATTACGTTATATACTGTTACGTTATAAGGTATAACGTTATATAGCATCACTATATCGCTTATAATGTTATATTGCATCACTATATGAATTATAACTTTATATTCCAGAACGTTATAACGCATAACGTTATACTGCATCACTATATGACTTATAACGTTATATTGCACCACAGTATGTCGTATAACGTTTATACTATTACGTTATAATTTATAACGTTATATTGCATCACTATATGACGTATAACGTTATGGAGTATTACATTTTAACCTATAACGTTATATTGCATTACTATATGACGTATAACGTTATGGAGTATTACGATACAACGTATAACGACATATTGCATCACTATGTGACGTATAACGTTATATACTATTACGTTATAACCTATAACGATGTACTGCATCACTATATGACTTATAACGTTATATTGCACCACTATATGACGTATAACGTTTATACTATTACGTTATAACTTATAACGTTATATTGCATTACTATATGACGTATTGTCACGTCCCGCGTTCCGCACGTGACGCCACGAACCAATAACTTATGAATAATTAAACACGACCAATAATAATAAATTAACTAATAACTAACCAATCAAAATAAAAAGAATTATACGACAGACAATCAAAATGAAATAAATGAATCAATAAGAAGAAACACTACAACCAATCAGCAATGACATATAAAATACAAATAAAATGAAATAATTAAATGAACCAATAAATAAAACAAGCCGCGATTCAAATGTATGAGATTTCTCTGCGAAAACACATGTATATACACACACGTGTATGCATATCTGTGTGTGTGACCTACTTCGTGAATCTAAATAATTGGTAATCTAATAAAATATATAAGAAATAAAATATACTACACTACATCAGCATTCTAATAAAAGTGAAAATTGTATACAAGATTACTCTGCGACACACACATATATAGATATACACATGCGTACGCGTATCTTTGGGAAAAATTCATAATATATATATATATGTATGTATACGTTATTAAACCATTAAAACGCAAAGAAATAAATATATAGATTTACATTTCTACGAACCTAGAGAATTATATACGAAATCCATATTATGGAATATTCAACCAATTAACGATCCGAGAAACAATGAGAATAACAATACGCGCACATATACATATGCATATATATATTTTACATAATGGAAAATTGCATTGTGAAATGTATATATATATATACACATATTATTATATCGAACAACTACTCATCTAATATACAAAACCACCTTGTAAAAATTACATTACTGAACATTCAACTAAATCAACTGAAGATTTAGTATAATAATATATAATAATATAATAATATATATATATATACATAGATATGTGAAATAGCGTTGTATATAACCGGAAACAATACAAATGTCACACGACTTCTTCAACAACTTCGACTCTTCGTTCCTGCCGACAACACCTCACACGATGACTGCGTCTTCTAGGGCCACTTACGGATTCTTTACAATTCTTCTTCTTCTTGCACTGAAATATCATATGCAGTGAATAAAACACGAAAGAAGCAGGATGAACTAAATAAAAGAAATCATAACAAGATACACACCGAGACAATCCGCATGGGAACCTCTGACAAAGTATCTATCATTAAATGCATAATAATCAAGATGCACAAACCTCATCTGGAAGTCGACACCACTCACAGCGTGCCAATGCAAGGGAGGAAAACGAATGAAATTGTATTTCGTGAAGACGTTTCACCACTTTCCATAGATCAGAAACTGGAGTTACACAACTAATAACCTAATAACAAGAAAGTAATATAAAATATACACGATTTAATATATAGCAAATATGGACATATAAATCTACAAGGAGCAAAATATATCTCATATTGTCAAATAAAACCAAATTGTCAAAAGATCATCAGGACACGACGCCAACGAAGGTGCCACTGTGCCTATTTGGATGGAAAACCGCCACTTCAGCATCATCCCTCGCACATATTCACACACGCACGTCGATCACGTCATCTCGTACCATTCACATATCTTCTTCCTCTTGCGCTAAAACAAATTCACAAGTTTAAGGAAACAAACAACATGCGAAACGAGATAGAATACTAAAAACACATACTCATACAGTTCGCACAGGCGCGGACGCTTTTGTGTCCATCACTCAACATAACCTGTAATCATCAAAATCCACGTTCTCTCATGGAAACTCTAAAAACCTGCAGCATTGCGATTCCCACCGGAACGAACTGTCACGTGACTGTCATCCCATTGGGGATGTCATTATAAAAAGCGTAGCGACACAATTCAAAGGAGAGTAATTGTTAGCGGGTCAGTTGAATAAAGGAATAGAAGAGAGTAATTGTTAGCGTTCGGGAGAATTTAGCGAAAAATAAAGAAGAGTCAGATTAATTGTTAGCGTTAGCGTTAGCGATTAATTGTTAGTGGTTCAGTTAGAACAATCAGAGTAATTGTGAAAAGAGAGTAACTGCCATTAGTTGGTTCAGTTAGAATATAGTCAGAGAAATTGTTAGCGTTCGGGAGAATTTAACGAAATTAAAGAAGAGTAATTCAGTTAGAATAAAGAAATAGGATAGAGCAATTGTGATTAGTTGGTTCAGGAGAATTTAGCCAAAATAAGGAGAGTAATTGTTAGCGGGTCAGTTGAATAAAGGAATAGAAGGGAGTAATCGTTACCAGTTGAATAAAAGAGTAAGAGAGTAATTGTTAGCGGTTCGGGAGAATTTAGCGAAAAATAAGGAAGAGTCAGATTAATTGTTAGCGTTAGCGTTAGCGATTAATTGTTAGTGGTTCAGTTAGAACAATCAGAGTAATTGTGAAAAGAGAGTAACTGCCATTAGTTGGTTCAGTTAGAATATAGTCAGAGAAATTGTTAGCGTTCGGGAGAATTTAACGAAATTAAAGAAGAGTAATTCAGTTAGAATAAAGAAATAGGATAGAGCAATTGTGATTAGTTGGTTCAGGAGAATTTAGCGAAAATAAGGAGAGTAATTGTTAGTCGTTCAATTGAATTTGAGTGAGTCTGATATCAGTTCGTTCAGTTGATTTAATTAGAATTTAAGTTAGGATTAGAGAATAATTGTTCGTTCCAGTTCGAGTTTAAGAATTACGAGATATAAATGTTATTAGTCAGTTCGAATTATAAAATAATTGTTATTGGTCAGTTAGAATCAAAACAATAGTTGGCTCAAGTTTTTGTGTTAGAATTTCGAATTGTTAAACACGTCCGGACACACTGTTGTTTACACTGTTCAAATTAAATAAAGATTAAAACAAAAAATTATAGAAGTGTCGATCTTTGTAAAACCGGAATCACCCCAGCGGCCTCCCGTTCATCAACGGAGACCAACGTCAGGTGAGTTAACTTTAATTATTATTAATAACTAATAATTAAAATAATAAATAATATCAATGATTAGTATAATTCGTCATTAATTCCGCCTGTAATAATTATTTATAATATAATTGTTTATTCCAAACAATCCTCTCCCGTGCTAGTATTCCTGCGCATAGCAGGTTAGCCGAAACGTGGAGATTGTTGACCAGTGGCCTAAACTCCGATCAACGCTACATAATCTAACAAGAAATATCTAATTGAAACAGTCCTTAGACTGTTTCTGGTGGCAGCGACTACTACATTGTTTAAAATTTCAAAATTTGGATAGCGAAACGTAACAGTATAACGTTATGGAGTATTACGTTACAACCTATAACGTTATACTGCGTCACTATATGACGTATAGCGTTATATACTATTACGTTATAAGGTATAACGATATATTGCATCACTATATGAAGTATAACCTTATATTCTCTTATGTTATAAGGTATAACGATATATTGCAACACTATATGAAGTATAACATTATATACTATTACGTTATATGTTATAACAATATATTGCATCACTATATGAAGTATAACCTTATATACTCTTACGTTATAAGGTATAACGATATATTGCATCACTATATGAAGTATAACCTTATATACTATTACGTTATAAGTTATAACGATATATTGCACCAATATATGATTTATAACGTCATATACTATTACGTTATAACCAATAACGATGTACTGCATCACTATATGACGTATAACGTTATATACTATTACGTTTTAACGGATAACGATATATTTCCTCACTATGTAACGTATAACGTTATATACTATTACGTTATTCCCTATAACGTTATAATGCATCAGTAATTGACGTATAATGTCATATACTTTTATAACGTATAACGTTATATTGCATTACAATATGACATATAACGTTATGGAGTATTACGTTACAACCTATAACGTTATACTGCGTCACTATATGACGTATAACGTTATATACTATGAGGTTATAATTTATAACGTTATATTGCATCACTATATGACGTGTAACGTTATGTAGTATTACGTTTTAACCTATAACGTTATATTGCATTACTATATGACTTATAACGTTATGGAGTATTACGATACAACGTATAACGACATATTGCATCACTATATGACTTATAACGTTATATTGCACCACTATATGACGTATAACATCATATACTATTACATTATAACCTATAACGTTGTACTGCATCACTATATGACGTATAACGTTATATACTGTTACGTTATAAGGTATAACGTTACATAGCATCACTATATCGCTTATAACGTTATATTGCATCACTATATGAATTATAAAGTTATATTCCAGAACGTTATAACGCATAACGTTATATTGCATCACTATATGACTTATAACGTTATATTGCACCACTATGTGTCGTATAACGATTATACTATTACGTTATAATTTATAACGTTATATTGCATCACTATATGACGTGTAACGTTATGTAGTATTACGTTTTAACCTATAACGTTATATTGCATTACTATATGACTTATAACGTTATGGAGTATTACGATACAACGTATAACGACATATTGCATCACTATGTGACGTATAACGTTAGATACTATTACGATATAACCTATAACGATGTACTGCATCACTATATGACTTATAACGTTATATTGCACCACTATATGACGTATAACGCTTATACTATTACGTTATAACTTATAACGTTATATTGCATTACTATATGTCGTATAAAGTTATGGAGTATTACGTTACAACCAATAACGTTATACTGCGTCACTATATGACGCATACCGTTATATACTATTACGTTATAAGGTATAACGATATATTGCATCACTATATGAAGTATAACCTTGTATTCTCTTACGTTATAAGGTATAACGATATATTGCAACACTATATGAAGTATAACATTATATACTCTTACGTTATAAGGTATAACGATATATTGCATCACTATATGAAGTATAACCTTATATACTATTAGGTTATAAGGTATAACGATATATGGCACCACTATATGACGTATAACGTCATATACTGTAACGTTATAACCTATAACGATGTACTGCATCACTATATGACGTATAACGTTATATACTATTACGTTTTAACGGATAACGATATATTTCTTCACTATGTAACGTATAACGTTATATACTATTACGTTATTCCCTATAACGTTATAATGCATCACTAATTGACGTATAACGTCATACACTTTTATAACGTATAACGTTATATTGCATTACTATATGACTTATAACGTTATATTGCACCACTATGTGTCGTATAACGTTTATACTATTACGTTATAATTTATAACGTTATATTGCATCACTATATGACGTATAACTTTATGGAGTATTACGTTTTAACCTATAACGTTATATTGCATTACTATATGACGTATAACGTTATGGAGTATTACGATACAACGTATAACGACATATTGCATCACTATGTGACGTATAACGTTATATACTATTACGTTATAACCTATAACGATGTACTGCATCACTATATGACTTATAACGTTATATGGCACCACTATATGGCGTATAACGTTTATACTATGACGTTATAACTTATAACGTTATATTGCATTACTATATGACGTGTAACGTTATGGAGTATTACGTTACAACATATAACGTTATACTACGTCACTATAAGACGTATAGCGTTATATACTATTACGTTATAAGGTATAACGATATATTGCATCACTATATGAAGTATAACCTTATATACTATTACGTTATAAGGTATAACGATATATTGCATCAATATATGATGTATAACGTCATATACTATTACGTTATAACCTATAACGATGTACTGCATCACTATGTGACGTATAACGTTATGTACTATTACGTTATAACCTATAACGATGTACTGCATCACTATATGACGTATAACGTTATATACTATTACGTTTTAACGGATAACGATATATTTCCTCACTATGTAACGTATAACGTTATATACTATTACGTTATTCCCTATAACGTTATAATGCATCACTAATTGATGTATAATGTCATATACTTTTATAACGTATAACGTTATATTGCATTACAATATGACATATAACGTTATGGAGTATTACGTTACAACCTATAACGTTATACTGCGTCACTATATGACGTATAACGTTATATACTATGAGGTTATAAGGTACAACGATATATTGCACCACTACATGACGTATAACGTCATATACCATTACGTTATAACCTATAACGTTGTACTGCATCACGATATGACGTATAACGTTTATACTATTACGTTATAATTTATAACGTTATATTGCATCACTAAATGACGTATAACGTTATGGAGTATTACGTTTTAACGTATAACGTTATATTGCATTACTATATGACGTATAACGTTATGGAGTATTACGTTACAACGTATAACGATATATTGCATCACTATGTGACGTATAACGATATATACTATTACGTTATAACACATAACGTTATATTGCATCACTATATCACTTATAACGTTATATTGCACCACTATATGACGTATAACATCATATACTATTACATTATAACCTATAACGTTGTACTGCATCACTATATGATGAATAACGTTATATACTATTACGTTATAAGGTATAACTTTATATAGCATCACTATATCGCTTATAACGTTATATTGCATCACTATATGAAGTATATCGTTATATTCCAGAACGTTATAACGCATAACGTTATATTGCATCACTATATGAAGTATAACGTTATATTCTAGAACGTTATAACGCATAACGTTATATTGCATCACTATATGACGCATAACGTCATATACTACTACATTATAACGTATAACGTTATAGAGTATTACGCCATAACGTATGACTACATATTGCATCACTATATGCCGAATAACGTCATATACTGTTACGTTATAAGGTATAACGTTATATAGCATCACTATGTCGCTTATAACGTTATATTGCATTACTATAGGACGCATAACGTTATGGAGTATTACGTTACAACCTATAACGTTGTACTGCATCACTATATGACGTATAACGTTATATACTATTACGTTATAAGGCATAACGTCATATTGCATCACCATATCGCTTATAACGTTATATTGCATCACTATATGATGTATAACGTTTATACTATTACGATATAACTTATAACGTTATATTGCATCACTATATGACGTATAACGTTATGGAGTATTACGTTACAACGTATAACGATATATTGCATCACTATGTGACGTATAACGTTATAAAGTATTACGTTATAACGCATAACGTTATTTTGCATCACTATATGACTTATAACGTTATATTGCACCACTATATGACGTATAACGTTTATACTATTACGTTATAACTTATAACGTTATATTGCATCACTATATCACTTATAACGTTATAATGCATCACTATATCGCTTATAACGTTATATTGCATCACTATATGAATTATAACGTTATATTCCAGAACGTTATAACGCATAACGTTATACTGCATCACTATATGACTTATAACGTTATATTGCACCACAGTATGTCGTATAACGTTTATACTATTACGTTATAATTTATAACGTTATATTGCATCACTATATGACGTATAACGTTATGGAGTATTACATTTTAACCTATAACGTTATATTGCATTACTATATGACGTATAACGTTATGGAGTATTACGTTACAACGTATAACGATATATTGCCTCACTATGTGACGTATAACGTTATAAACTATTACGTTATAACGCATAACGTTATTTTGCATCACTATATGACTTATAACGTTATATTGCACCACTATATGACGTATAACGTTTATACTATTACGTTATAACTTATAACGTTATATTGCACCACTATATGACGTATAACATCATATACTATTACATTATAACCTATAACGTTGTACTGCATCACTATATGACGTATAACGTTATATACTGTTACGATATAAGGTATAACGTTATATAGCATCACTATATCGCTTATAACGTTATATTGCATCACTATATGAATTATAAAGCTATATTCCAGAACGTTATAACGCATAACGTTATATTGCATCACTATATGACTTATAACGTTATATTGCACCACTATATGACGTATAACGTTTATACTATTACGTTATAATTTATAACGTTATATTGCATCACTATATGACGTATAACGTTATGGAGTATTACGTTTTAACCTATAACGTTATATTGCATTACTATATGACGTATAACGTTATGGAGTATTACGATACAACGTATAACGACATATTGCATCACTATGTGACGTATAACGTTATATACTATTACGATATAACCTATAACGATGTACTGCATCACTATATGACTTATAACGTTATATTGCACCACTATATGACGTATAACGCTTATACTATTACGTTATAAGGTATAACGATATATTGCATCACTATATGAAGTATAACCTTATATTCTCTTACGTTATAAGGTATAACGATATATTGCAACACTATATGAAGTATAACATTATATACTCTTACGTTATAAGGTATAACGATATATTGCATCACTATATGAAGTATAACCTTATATACTATTAGGTTATAAGGTATAACGATATATTACGCCACTATATGACGTATAACGTCATATACTGTAACGTTATAACCTATAACGATGTACTGCATCACTATATGACGTATAACGTTATATACTATTACGTTTTAACGGATAACGATATATTTCCTCACTATGTAACGTATAACGTTATATACTATTACGTTATTCCCTATAACGTTATAATGCATCACTAATTGACGTATAATGTCATATACTTTTATAACGTATAACGTTATATTGCATTACAATATGATATATAACGTTATGGAGTATTACGATACAACGTATAACGACACATTGCATCACGACGTATAACGTTAATATACTATTTACGTTATAACCTATAACGATGTACTGCATCACTATATGACTTTATAACGTTATATGGCACCACCTATTATGACGTATAACGTTTATACTATTACGTTATAACTTATAACGTTATATTGCATTACTATATGACGTATAACGTTATGGAGTATTACGTTACAACCTATAACGTTATACTACGTCACTATATGATCGTATAGCGTTATATACTATTACGTTATAAGGTATAACGATATATTGCATCACTATATGAAGTATAACCTTATATCTCTTACGTTATAAGGTATAACGATATATTGCAACACTATATGAAGTATAACATTATATACTATTACGTTATATGTTATAACAATATATTGCATCACTATATGAAGTATAACCTTATATACTCTTACGTTATAAGGTATAACGATATATTGCATCACTATATGAAGTATAAACTTATATACTATTACGTTATAAGGTATAACGATATATTGCACCAATATATGATGTATAACGTCATATACTATTACGTTATAACCTATAACGATGTACTGCATCACTATATGACTTATAACGTTATATTGCACCACTATATGACGTATAACGTTTTTACTATCACGTTATAACTTATAAAGTTATATTGCATTACTATATGACGTATAACATTATGAGGTATTACGTTACAACATATAACGTTATACTGCGTCACTATATGACGTATAACGTTATATATTATGAGGTTATAAGGTAGAACGATATATTGCACCACTATATGAAGTATAACCTTAGTATTCTCTTACGTTATAAGGTATAACGATATATTGCAACACTATATGAAGTATAACATTATATACTCTTACGTTATAAGGTATAACGATATATTGCATCACTATATGAAAGTATAACCTTATATACTATTACGTTATAAGGTATAACGATATATTGCACCACTATATGACGTATAACGTCTTATACTGTAAGGTTATAACCTATAACGATGTACTGCATCACTATATAACGTATAACGTTATATACTATACGTTTTAACGGATAACGATATATTTCCTCACTATTGTAACGTATAACGTTATATACTATTACGTTATTCCTATAACGTTATAATGCATCACTAATTGACGTATAATGTCATATACTTTTATAACGTATAAACGTTATATTGCTTACAATATGACATATACGTTATGGAGTATTACGTTACAACCTATAATGTTATACTGCGTCACTATATGACGGTATAACGTTATATACTATGAGGTTATAAGGTATAACGATATATTGCACCACTATATGACGTATAACGTCATATACCATTACGTTATAATCTATAACGTTGTACTGCATCACGATATGACGTATAACGTTTTATACTATTACGATATAACTTATAACGTTATATTGCATCACGTATATGACGTATAACGTTATGGAGTATTACGTTTTAACGTATAACGTTATATTGCATTACTATATGACGTATAACGTTATGAGGAGTTATTACGTTACAACGTATAAGCGATATATTGCATCACTATGTGACGTATAACGTTATATACTATTACGTTATAAGGTATAACGATATATTGCAATCACTATATGAAGTATAACCTTATATTCTCTTACGTTATAAGGTATAACGATATATTGCAACACTATATGAAGTATAACATTATATACTATTACGTTATATGTTATAACAATATATTGCACCAATATATGATGTATAACGTCAATATACTATTACGTTATAACCTATAACGATGTACTGCTATCACTATCGTGACGTATAACGTTATGTACTATTACGTTATAACCTGTAACGATGTACCGCATCACTATATGACTTATAACGTTATATTGCACCACTATATGAACGTATAACGCTTTTACTATCACGTTATAAACTTATAAGTTATATTGCATTTCTATATGACGTATAACAGTATGAGTATTACGTTACAACCTATAACGTTATACTGGCGTCACTATAATGACGTATAGCGTTATATACTATTACGTTAAAAGGTATAACGATATATTGCATCACTATATGAAGTATAACCTTATATACTCTTACGTTATAAGGTATAACGATATATTGCATCACTATGTGAAGTATAACCTTAGTATACTATTTACGTTATAAGGTATAACGATATATTGCACCACTATATGACGTATAACTTCATATACTGTAACGTTAATATCCTATAACGATGTACGTGCATCACAATATGACGTACAACGTTGTATACTATTACGTTTTAACGGATAACGATATATTTCCTCACTATGTAACGTATAACGTTATATACTATTACGTTATTCCTTATAACGTTATAATGCATCACTACTTGACGTATAACGTCATATACTTTTATAACGCATAACGTTATATTGCATTACTATATGACATATAACGTTATGGAGTATTACGTTACAAACCTATAACGTTTATACTGCGACACTATATGACGTATAACGTTATATACTATGAGGTTATAAGGTATAACGATATATTGCACCACTATATGACGTATAACGTCATATACTGTAATGTTATAACCTATAACGATGTACTGCATCACTATATGACGTATAACGTTGTAAACTATTACGTTTTAACGGATAACGATATATTTCCTCACTATGTAACGTATAACGTTATATACTATTACGTTTATAACGCATAAGGTTATATTGCATCACTATACCACTTATAACGTTATATTGCACCACTATATGACGTATAACGTTATATACTGTTACGTTATAAGGTATAACGTTATATTGCATTACTATATGACGCATAACGTTATGGAGCATTACGTTACAACGTTATAACGACATATTTCATCACTATGTGACGTATAGCATTATATACTATTACGTTATTACCTATGACGTTATACTGCATCACTATATGACGTATAACGTCATATACTGTTATAACGTATAACGTTATATTGCATTACTGTATGACGTATAACGTTATGGTGTATTACGTTTACAAGCTATAACGTTATACTGCGTCACTATATGACGTATAACGTTATATACTATTGCGTTATAAGGTATAAACGATATATTGCATCACTATGTGACGTATAGTGTTATATACTATTACGTTATAATACATAACGGTCATAATGCATCACTATATGATGTATAACGTTATATACTATTACGTAATAACGGATAACAATATATTTCATCACTATGTGACGTATAAGGTTATATTCTATTACGTTATTACCTATAACGTTATACTGCGTCACTATATGACGTATAACGTTATATACTATTGCGGTATAAGGTATAACGAATATTGCATCACTATGTGACGTATAGTGTTATATACTATTACGTTATAATACATAACGTCATAATGCATCACTATATGACGTATAACGTTATATACTATTACATTATAACGTATAACGTTATAGAGTAATACGCTTTAACGTATGACTACATATTGCATCAGTACATGACGAATAACGTCATATACTCTTACGTTATAACGTATAACGTCATATTGCATCACTATATGACGTATAACGTTATATACTATTACGTTATAATGCATAACGTTATATTGCATTACTATATAACGCATAACGTTATGGAGCATTACGTTACGACGTATAACCACATATTGCATTACTATATGACGTATAACGATATGGAGTATTACGTTTTAACGTATAACTTTATATTGCATTACTATATGACGTATAACGTTATGGAGTATTACGTTGCAACGTATAACGATATATTGCATCACTATGTGACGAATAACGTTATATGCTATTACGTTGTAATGCATAACGTTATATTGCATCACTATATCACTTATAACGTTATATTGCACCACTGTATAACGTATAACGTCATATACTATGACGTTATAACCTATAACGATGTACTGCATCACTATATGACATATAACGTTATATACTATTACGTTATATCCTATAACGATGTACTGCATCACTATATGACTTATAACGTTATATTGCACCACTATATGACGTATAACGTTTATACTATTACGTTGTAACTTATAACGTTATATAGCATCACTATATCACTTATGACGTTATGTTGCATCACTATATATCTTATAACGTTATATTGCATCACTATATGATGTATAACGTTTATACTATTACGATATAACTTATAACGTTATATTGCATCACTATATGACGTATAACGTTAAATAGCATCCCTATTTGACGTATAACGTTGTGAACTATTACGTCATAAGGTATAGCGTTATATTGCATCACTATATGGCTTATAACGTTATGGAGTATTACGTTTTAACGTATAACGTTATATTGCATTACTATATGACGTACAGTGTTATGGAGTATTACGATACAACGTATAACGATATATTGCATCACTATGTGACGTATAACGTTGTATACTATTACGTTACTACGTATAACGATATATTGCATCACTATGTGACGTATAACGTTGTATACTATTACGTTACTACGTATAACGATATATTGCATCACTATATGACGTATAACGTCATTTACTATTACGTTAGAACCTATAACGTTATACTGCGTCACTATATGACGTATAGCGATATATACTATTACGTTATAAGGTATAACGATATAATGCATCACTATATGAAGTATAACCTTATATACTTTTACGTTATAAGGTATAACGATATACTGCATCACTATATGAAGTATAACCTTATATACTATTACGCTATAAGGTATAACAATATATTGCAACACTATATGACGTATAACGTCATATAATATTACGTTATAACCTATAACGTTGTACCGCATCACTATATGACGTATAACGTTATATACTATTACGTTATAAGGTATAACGTTATATTGCATCACTATATCACTTATACCGGTATATAGCACCACTATATGACGTATAACGTCATATACTATTACGTTGTAACCTATAACGTTGTACTGCATCACTATATGACGTATAACGTTATATACTATTACGTTATAACGGATAGCGATATATTTCATCACTATGTGACGTATAACGTTATATACTATTACGTTATTACCTGTAACATTATACTGCATCACTACATGACGTATAACGTCATATAGTGTTATAACTTGTAACGTTATATTGCATGACTATATGACGTATAACGTTATGTATTATCACGTTACAACGTATAACGATATATTGCATCACTATGTGACATATAACGTTATATGCTATTACGTTATAAGGTATAACGATATATTGCATCACTATATCACTTGTAACGTTATATTGCACCACTATATGACGTATAACGTCATATACTATTACGTTATAACGTATATTGATGTACTGCATCACTATATGACGTATAACGTTTATACCATTACGTTATAACTTATAACAATATATTGCATCACTATATGAAGTATAACCTTATATATTATTACGTTATAACGCATAACGCTATTGCATCACTATATCACTAATTATGCTATATTGCATCACTATATGACGTATAACGTCATATTCAGTTACGTTATAACGTATAACGTTATATTGCATCACTATATCACTTATAATGTTATATTGCATCACTATATGATGTATAACGTTTATACTATTAGGTTATAACTTATAACATTATATTGCATCACTATATGAAGTATAACCTTATATACTATTACGTTATAAGGTATAACGATATATTGCATCACTATATGAAGTATAACGTTATATACTATTACGTTATTACGTCTAACGCTATTTGCATCACTATATGACGTATAACGTTATATACTATTACGTTATAAGGTATAACGGTATGCTGCATCACTATGTAACGTATGACGTTTTATAGCATCCCTATATGACGAATAACGTTATGAACTACTACGTTATAACGTATAGCGTTATAGAGTATTACCTTATATCGTATAACGGTTTATATTATTACGTTATAACCCATAACGTTATATTGCATCACTATATCACTTATAACGGTATATTGCATCACTATAATACGTATAACGTCATATACCGTTACGTTATAACGTATAACGTTATTTTGCATCACTATATGACGCATAACTTTATATACTATTACGTTATAAGGTATAACGATATATTGCACCACTTTATGACGTATAACGTCATATACTATTACGTTACAACCAATAACGTTATACTGCGTCACTATATGACGTATAACGTTATATACTATTACGTTATAAGGTATAACGTTATATTGCATCACTTTATCACTTATACCGTTATATAGCACCACTATATGACGTATAACGTCATATACTATTACGTTGTAACCTATAACGTTGTACTGCATCACTATATGACGTATAACGTTATATGCTATTACGTTTTAACGTATAACGTTATATTGCATTACTATATGACGTAGAACGTTATGGGGTATTACGATACAACGTATAACGATATATTGCATCACTATATGACGTATAAAGTTATATACTATTACGTTATAAGGTATAGCGTTATATTGCATCACTATATCACTTACAACGTTATATTGCATCACTATATCACTTATAACGTTATATTGCACCGCTATATGACGTATAACGTCATATACTACTACGTTATAACCTATAACGTTGTACTGCATCACTATATGACGTATAACGTTATATACTGTTACGTTATAAGATATAACGTTATATTGCATCACTATATCACTTATAGCGTTATATTGCATCACTATATGACGTATAACGTTATATACTATTACGTTATAACGTATAGCGATATATTTCATCACTATATCATAACTCTGTGACACTATGTGACGGATAACGTTATATACAATTACGTTATTACCTATAACGTTATACTGCATCATTATCTGACGTATAACGTCATATACTGTTATAACGTATAACGTTATATTGCATGACTATATGACGTATAACGTTATGGAGTATTACGTTACAACGTATAACGATATATTGCATCACTACGTGACATATAACGTTATATGCTATTACGTTATAAGGTATAACGTTATATTGCATCACTATATCACTTATAACGTTATATTGCACCACAATATGGCGTATAACGTCATATACTATTACGTTATAACCTATAACGATGTACTGCATCACTATATGACGTATAACGTTATATACTATTACGTTATAAGGTATAACGTTATATTGCACCACTCTATAACTTATAACGTTATACAGCATCCCTATTTGACGTATAACGTTATGAACTATTACGTTATAACCTCTAGTGTTATAGAGTATTACCTTATATCGTATAACGATTTTCACTATTACTTATAACGCATAACGCTATATTGCATCACTATATGAAGTATAACCTTATATACTATTACGTTATAAGGTATAACGATATATTATTTCACTATGTGAAGTATAACTTTATATACTATTACGTTATAAGGTATAACGATATATTGCACCACTATATGACGAATAACTTCATATTCTATTACGTTACAACCAATAACGTTATACTGCGTCACTATATGACATATAACGTTATATACTATTACTTTAGAACCTATAACGTTATACTGCGTCAGTGTATGACGTATAACGTTATATACTATTACGTTATAAGGTATAACGATATATTGCATTACTATATGAAGTATAACCTTATATACTACTACGTTATAAGGTATAACGATATATTGCTTGACTATATGAAGTATAACCTTATATACTATTACATTATAAGGTATAACGATATATTGCACCACTATATGTCGTATAGCGTCCCATACTATTACGTTATAACCTATAACCTTGTACTGCATCACTATATAACATATAACGTTATATACTATTACGCTATAAGGAATAACGTTATATTGCAACACAATATCACTTATAACGTTATATTGCATCACTATATGACGTATAAAGTTATGGAGTATTACGTTTTAACGTATAACGTTATATTGCATTACTATATGACGTATAACGTCTTGGAGTATTACGTTACAACCTATAACGTTATACTGCGTCACTATATGACGCATAACGTTATATACTATTATGTTATAAGGTATAACGTTATATTGCACCACTCTATAACTTATAACGTTATATAGCATCCCTAGTTGACGTATAACGTTATGAACTATTACGTTATAACCTATAGTGTTATAGAGTATTACCTTATATCGTATAACGATTTTCACTATTACTTATAACGCATAACGCTATATTGCATCACTATATGAAGTATAACCTTATATACTATTACGTTATAAGGTATAACGATATATTGCACCACTATATGACGTATAACGTCATATACTATTATATTATAACCTATAACGTTGTACTGCATCACTATATGACGTATAACGTTATATGCTATTACGTTTTAACGTATAACGTTATATTGCATTACTATATGACGTACAACGTTATGGAGTATTACGATACAACGTATAACGATATATTGCATCACTATATGACGTATAACGTTATATACTATTACGTTATAAGGTATAGCGTTATATTGCATCACTATATCACTTACAACGTTATATTGCATCACTATATCACTTATAACGTTATATTGCATTACTATATGACGTATAACGTTATGGAGTATTGCGTTACAACGTATAACGATATATTGCATCACTATGTGGCGTATAACGATATATACTATTACGTTATAACGCATAACGTTATATTGCATCACTATATCACTTATAACGTTATATTGCACCACTATATGACGTATAACGTCATATACTATTACTTTGTAACCTATAACGTTGTACTGCATCACTATATGACGTATAACGTCATATGCTATTACGTTATAAGGTATAACGTTATATTGCATCATTATGTGACGTATAACGTTCTATACTATTACGTTATAATGCATAACGTTATATTGCATCACTATATGACGTGTAACATTATATACTATTACGTTAGAAGGTATAACGTTATATTGCATCACTATATGACGTATAACGTTATGGAGTATTACGTTTCAACGTATAACGTTATATACTATTACGGTATAACGGATAACGATATATTTATCACTATGTGACGTATAACGTTATATACTATTACTTTAGAACCTATAACGTTATACTGCGTCAGTGTATGACGTATAACGTTATATACTATTACGTTATAAGGTATAACGATATATTGCATTACTATATGAAGTATAACCTTATATACTACTACGTTATAAGGTATAACGATATATTGCTTGACTATATGAAGTATAACCTTATATACTATTACATTATAAGGTATAACGATATATTGCACCACTATATGTCGTATAGCGTCCCATACTATTACGTTATAACCTATAACCTTGTACTGCATCACTATATAACATATAACGTTATATACTATTACGCTATAAGGAATAACGTTATATTGCAACACAATATCACTTATAACGTTATATTGCATCACTATATGATGTACAACGTTTATACCATTACATTATAATGTTTAACGATATATTGCATCACTATATGAAGTATAACGTTACATACTAGTACGTTATAAGGCATAACGTTATCTTGCTTCACCATATCACTTATAACGTTATACTGCATCACTATATGACGCACAACTTTATATACTATTCGTTATAAGGTATAACGATATATTGCATCACTATGTGATGTATGACGTTATATTTCATCACTATATGACGCATAACGTTTATACTATTACGTTATAACGTATAACGTTATATAGCATCACTATATGATATATAACGTTATATACTATTGCGTTATTACGTCTAACGCTATTTGCATCACTATATGACGTATAACGTTATATACTATTACATTATAAGGTATAAATGTATATTGCATCACTATGTAACGTATGACGTTATATAGCATCCCTATATGACGTATAACATTATGAACTACTACGTTATAACATATAGCGTTATAGAGTATTACCTTATATCGTATAACGATTTATACTATTACGTTATAACCCATATCGTTATATTGCATCAGTACATCACTTATAACGTTATATTGCATCACTATATGACGTATAACGTCATATACCGTTACGTTATAACGTATAACGTTATTTTGCATCACTATATCACTTATAACGTTTTATTGCGTCACTATGTGACGCATAACTTTATATACTATTCGTTATAAGGAATAACTAAATATTCCATCACTGCGTGACGTATAACGTTATATACTATTACGTTATAACGTATAACGATATATTGCACCACTATATGACGTATAACTTTATATTGCATCACTGTATGACGTATAACGATATAGACTATTACGTTATACCGCAGAACGTTATATTGCATCACTATATCACTTATAACGTTATATTGCATTACTATATGACGTATAACGTTATGGAGCATTACGCTATAAGGTATAACTATATATTCCATCACTATGTGACGTATAACGTTATATACTATTACGTTATATCCTATAACGTTATACTGGTGTAACGTCCCGCGTTCCGCACGTGACGCCACGAACCAATAACTTATGAATAATTAAACACGACCAATAATAATAAATTAACTAATAACTAACCAATCAAAATAAAAAGAATTATACGACAGACACTCAAAATGAAATAAATGAATCAATAAGAAGAAACACTACAACCAATCAGCAATGACATATAAAATACAAATAAAATGAAATAATTAAATGAACCAATAAATAAAACAAGCCGCGATTCAAATGTATGAGATTTCTCTGCGAAAACACATGTATATACACACACGTGTATGCATATCTGTGTGTGTTACCTACTTCGTGAATCTGAATAATTGGTAATCTAATAAAATATAAAAGAAATAAAATATACTACACTACATCAGCATTATAATGAAAGTGAAAATTGTATACAAGATTACTCTGCGACACACACATATATAGATATACACATGCGTACGCGTATCTTTGGGAAAAATTCATAATATATATATATATATATATATATATATATATGTATGTATACGTTATTAAACCATTAAAACGCAAAGAAATAAATATATAGATTTACATTTCTACGAACCTAGAGAATTGTATACGAAATCCACATTATGGAATATTCAACCAATTAACGATCCGAGAAACAATGAGAATAACAATACGCGCACATATACATATGCATATATATATTTTACATAATGGAAAATTACATTGTTAAATGTATATATATATATATACACATATTATTATATCGAACAACTACTCATCTAATATACAAAACCACCTTGTAAAAATTACATTACTGAACATTCAACTAAACCAACTGAAGATTTAGTATAATAATATATAATAATATAATAATATATATGTCGAATTGTCGTTTGGATTTCGAGCGCGAGACAATTCTTCGTTAGCATTTGCCATCATGATATTCAATAAAGGTTGTATTTACATAAAATTATATTTCTTTACAAAGTTTGATAAATAATTAGTTTAACGGTTAACTAAGATAACAAACAATAAGTAAACAAATGCTTTAATTAATATTCTTGGGTTCTGTAACGAATCCACGGTCAACGGGAAACTTTCTGTACGTTTTAATATATTTTTGATAGCACACTGACACGTTCACTCAGGCACAGGGTTTCTCTTAGACTGACTCCAAGACGATGACAGTAAACTCTCCAAGGAGATTGCAAAATAAAAGACAGATACAGTTACATATATCAAATACATATCGATCGGGAATATCAACAAATTCCCAAGCGCCGTAACTAGGCAGTTCCACATAAACCAGCATTGCTCCTGATCAAGACTTGATTGTTTATACAGCGTATCCCTTAACACTGGAACCTCCTTTGTAAAACATTTCGTTCATCCCGTGACCGTGGCTACGTTCGGCGACCAGTTATGTCACCCCGAGCCCAAGTATTGAGAAATCTACCAAAAGAAAGGCTCGATGTCTCTACATCTCCGACACGGCCATCCTGACAATCACCCGTCCTCGGGTGCATCTAGAATATTCGGTTTTCTTAACATTAGACTCAATTTAACATCTTTTACAATTTAACAAAACATTCTAATAAGCCAAGGGTCCACCACAACAACAAAGATTCTTACTAAATATTTGTTAACAAACATAAACAACAATCTGTCATATTACAATGTCTTTCTCCAAAACTGTTATTTAGTTGCATCCTCTAATCCTCCAGTCATTAGACTTCTCAATCTCTCACCAGAACACATCACTGTACTACTCTTATACATGAATATACCAAATTATATCACAACACCACACTGGGCGTGTGTGAAACACCAAATTACTTCACAACACCACACTGGGCGTGTGTGAAACACCAAATTACTTCACAACACCACACTGGGCGTGTGTGAAACACCAAATTACTTCACAACAGCACACTGGGCGTGTGTGAAACACCAAATTACTTCACAACACCACATTGGGCGTGTGTGAAACACCAAATTACTTCACAACACCACATTGGGCGTGTGTGAAACACCAAATTACTTCACAACACCACATTGGGCGTGTGTGAAACACCAAATTACTTCACAACACCACATTGGGCGTGTGTGAAACACCAAATTACTTCACAACACCACATTGGGCGTGTATGAAACACCAAATTACTTCACAACACCACATTGGGCGTGTGTGAAATGTTATCAAAACATTCATCAAAATCAAAACATTCCTTCTCAATCACTGTACCTCAATCGTCACTGTCGTTGCCGATATCATCACTACACACATCCAACTCAGCAGGAATGCAACCATCTGGCATTTTCCTTAACTTATCATGACTGTACTTATACGACCGTTTGCCATCCATCGTTTTTTAAAATATATCTATCTCCTTCCAAAATCTCTGCTATTATAAATGGACCCCTGTACTTAGGATCTAATTTTGTTTGATTTCTCTCTTCATTTTTTACGTAATACAAAGTCTCAAAGATTAAATTTAACTATTTTAGCCTTAGTTCTATCAAATCTTTCCTTATCATATTTAGCGTTTGACTCTATATTTTGTATAGCTGCTGTCTTACATTGGAGATATCTACTTCCTTTTCTACAAAGTCATCGGGAAGCAATAAACCATAAGGTCTTGTTGTTTTCCCTGACCATTGGCCCTACTAACACCGGTAGCTATTAAGTGAAGTTTAATATGTTTACTTTGACAAAAATCCTGAAATTCTTTACCAGTAAAACATCTACCCTGATCCGCTATAACTCGCCTTTACTGTATTAGAAGAATCTATTTTACGAGTATGATATAAATACACAAATTTTGTAAAAGCATCAATCAAAACAATGACATATTCCTTTAAATCTTAAATGAATATTTTTATGATTTTTATATCAAAACCCCTGCTCAAAATTTCACGACCAATCATTATGTCATATTTTAAATATTTATCAGCAAGGACATGGAAAACTATCTCCAACGTCAATTCGTTACTACACACAACAGACAAAATTTGTAAAGTACTCTTAATGGTAGTATTTCCTATTCCTCGCATCACTACTACATTCGTCTCTCTTTTACCGGAAAATTTCAAAGCCACAGATTCTTTAATCAGCGAACACTCTGCTCCAGAATCAAAATAAAATGGAAACGACTCACCCAGATGAGTTAATCTACCCATTGAAGTTTCCGTAACACAGAAGTCGACCCGACGCTCATTATTATAATCATTACTTCCCTTTGGTGTATTACTATTATTTTTCCCCTTCCGCAACAGCGGACAATAAGGCGCAATATGTCCCTCCTCGCGACACTTAAAGCATGTCACTTTTGATGTTGTCCTCCGAGCTAGCCTTTCCTCCGAGTTCTGTATGTTCTTCTGCTTTCCAAATTTTATTCTTCTCTGACAATCCTCTACTTTATGACCGTAGTTACCACAGTAATGACATTTGTTTCGGTAGAAATCAGAAATCTTATATCGTTTTGCTTCAGGAGCCGCAGAAGAGTTATCCGACGAAGACACTGACCTCTTCTTCGCAAAGGAGAATGCTCTCATTTCACATAGAAATTGATCCTCTATCTTGATATCTCAGCCATAGTTGAATTTTCCCACCTCGCTTTCAAGAGAGAGCGAAGACGAATTCCAAATGCTCCCAAGGTTTCATCCTTCAGTGGTTTTTTCGTTGGACATTTTCATTAACGCCGAAGTTGCTGTTTCTCTACCACCAAAACGCGCAATAAAAAGGTCTTTAAATTTTGTCCAGGTAACTTCTCTACCTACTAGCACTTGCGTAAGCCATTGTGCTGCTGATCCTTCCAGTGCGCTACTTAAAGCAGAAAACAACGCACTGCCTTGTAAAGGATTCTCTTTCATATACAAATTAACAACTGCACACCATGCAGCTGAGTCAGAACCCGCAATTTCAGGATTAAAGCGCGGAAGCGATAAATTTTTTAGGTTCTTCTTTCGGTTTTTGCACTAGCGTCTGAATCAACTCTCGCACGACTGTCAAATGCTCTTGCATAGTAATAAACGGCACGTATCCCACTTCTGATGTCGAATTGTCGTTTGGATTTCGAGCGCGAGACAATTCTTCGTTAGCATTTGCCATCATGATGTTCAATAAAGGTTGTATTTACATAAAATTATATTTCTTTACAAAGTTTGATAAATAATTAGTTTAACGGTTAACTAAGATAACAAACAATAAGTAAACAAATGCTTTAATTAATATTCTTGGGTTCTGTAACGAATCCACGGTCAACGGGAAACTTTCTGTACGTTTTAATATATTTTTGATAGCACACTGACACGTTCACTCAGGCACAGGGTTTCTCTTAGACTGACTCCAAGACGATGACAGTAAACTCTCCAAGGAGATTGCAAAATAAAAGACAGATACAGTTACATATATCAAATACATATCGATCGGGAATATCAACAAATTCCCAAGCGCCGTAACTAGGCAGTTCCACATAAACCAGCATTGCTCCTGATCAAGACTTGATTGTTTATACAGCGTATCCCTTAACACTGGAACCTCCTTTGTAAAACATTTCGTTCATCCCGTGACCGTGGCTACGTTCGGCGACCAGTTATGTCACCCCGAGCCCAAGTATTGAGAAATCTACCAAAAGAAAGGCTCGATGTCTCTACATCTCCGACATATATATATACATAGATATGTGAAATAGCGTTGTATATACCGGAAACAATACAAATGTCACACGACTTCTTCAACAACTTCGACTCTTCGTTCCTGCCGACAACACCTCACACGATGACTGCGTCTTCTAGGGCCACTTACGGATTCTTTACAATTCTTCTTCTTCTTGCACTGAAATATCATATGCAGTGAATAAAACACGAAAGAAGCAGGATGAACTAAATAAAAGAAATCATAACAAGATACACACCGAGACAATCCGCATGGGAACCTCTGACAAAGTATCTATCATTAAATGCATAATAATCAAGATGCGCAAACCTCATCTGGAAGTCGACACCACTCACAGCGTGCCAATGCAAGGGAGGAAAACGAATGAAATTGTATTTCGTGAAGACGTTTCACCACTTTCCATAGATCAGAAACTGGAGTTACACAACTAATAACCTAATAACAAGAAAGTAATATAAAATATACACGATTTAATATATAGCAAATATGGACATATAAATCTACAAGGAGCAAAATATATCTCATATTGTCAAATAAAACCAAATTGTCAAAAGATCATCAGGACACGACGCCAACGAAGGTGCCACTGTGCCTATTTGGATGGAAAACCGCCACTTCAGCATCATCCCTCGCACATATTCACACACGCACGTCGATCACGTCATCTCGTACCATTCACATATCTTCTTCCTCTTGCGCTAAAACAAATTCACAAGTTTAAGGAAACAAACAACATGCGAAACGAGATAGAATACTAAAAACACATACTCATACAGTTCGCACAGGCGCGGACGCTTTTGTGTCCATCACTCAACATAACCTGTAATCATCAAAATCCACGTTCTCTCATGGAAACTCTAAAAACCTGCAGCATTGCGATTCCCACCGGAACGAACTGTCACGTGACTGTCATCCCATTGGGGATGTCATTATAAAAAGCGTAGCGACACAATTCAAAGGAGAGTAATTGTTAGCGGGTCAGTTGAATAAAGGAATAGAAGAGAGTAATTGTTAGCGTTCGGGAGAATTTAGCGAAAAATAAAGAAGAGTCAGATTAATTGTTAGCGTTAGCGTTAGCGATTAATTGTTAGTGGTTCAGTTAGAACAATCAGAGTAATTGTGAAAAGAGAGTAACTGCCATTAGTTGGTTCAGTTAGAATATAGTCAGAGAAATTGTTAGCGTTCGGGAGAATTTAACGAAATTAAAGAAGAGTAATTCAGTTAGAATAAAGAAATAGGATAGAGCAATTGTGATTAGTTGGTTCAGGAGAATTTAGCGAAAATAAGGAGAGTAATTGTTAGCGGGTCAGTTGAATAAAGGAATAGAAGGGAGTAATTGTTAGCGGGTCAGTTGAATAAAGGAATAGAAGAGAGTAATTGTTAGCGTTCGGGAGAATTTAGCGAAAAATAAAGAAGAGTCAGATTAATTGTTAGCGTTAGCGTTAGCGATTAATTGTTAGTGGTTCAGTTAGAACAATCAGAGTAATTGTGAAAAGAGAGTAACTGCCATTAGTTGGTTCAGTTAGAATATAGTCAGAGAAATTGTTAGCGTTCGGGAGAATTTAACGAAATTAAAGAAGAGTAATTCAGTTAGAATAAAGAAATAGGATAGAGCAATTGTGATTAGTTGGTTCAGGAGAATTTAGCGAAAATAAGGAGAGTAATTGTTAGTCGTTCAATTGAATTTGAGTGAGTCTGATATCAGTTCGTTCAGTTGATTGAATTAGAATTTAAATTAGGATTAGAGAATAATTGTTCGTTCCAGTTCGAGTTTAAGGATTACGAGATATAAATGTTATTAGTCAGTTCGAATTATAAAATAATTGTTATTAGTCAGTTAGAATTAAAACAATAGTTGGCTCAAGTTTTTGTGTTAGAATTTCGAATTGTTAAACACGTCCGGACACACTGTTGTTTACACTGTTCAAATTAAATAAAGATTAAAACGAGAAATTATAGAAGTGTCGATCTTTGTAAAACCGGAATCACCCCCGCGGCCTGCCCGTTCATCAGCGGAGACCAACGTCAGGTGAGTCAACTTTAATTATTATTAATAATTAATAATTAAAATAATAAATAATATCAATGATTAGTATAATTCGTCATTAATTCCGCCTGTAATAATTATTTATAATATAATTGTTTATTCCAAACAATCCTCTCCCGTGCTAGTATTCCTGCGCATAGCAGGTTAGCCGAAACGTGGAGATTGTTGACCAGTGGCCTAAACTCCGATCAACGATACATAATCTATCAAGAAATATCTAATTGAAACAGTCCTTAGACTGTTTCTGGTGGCAGCGACTACTACATTGTTTAAAATTTCAAAATTTGGATAGCGAAACGTAACACTGGATCACTATATGACGTATAACGTTATATACTATTACGTTATAAGGTATAACGATATATTGCATCACAATATGACGTATAACCTTATATACTATTACGTTATAACGGATAACGATATAATTCTTCACAATATGACGTATAACGATATATACTATTACGTTATAAGGTGTAACGATACATTGCATCACTATATGAAGTATAACCTTACATACTATTACGTTATAAGGTATAACGATATATTGCATCACTATATGAAGTATAACGTTATATACTATTACGTTATTACGTCTAACGCTATTTACATCACTATATGACGTATAAAGTTATATACTATTACGTTATAAGCTACAACGGTACACTGCATCACTATGTAACGTATGACGTTACATAGAATCCCTATATGACGAATAACGTTATGAACGACTACGTTATAACGTATAGCGTTATAGAGTATTACCTTATATCGTATAACGGTTTATACTATTACGTTATAACCCATAACGTTATATTGCATCACTATATGACGTATAACGTCATATACCGTTACGTTATAACGTGTAACGTTATTTTGCATCACTATATCACTTATAACGTTATATTGCATCACTATATGACGCATAACTTTATATACTATTCGTTATAAGGTATAACGATATATTGTATCATTATGTGACGTATAACGATATATTGCATTACTATATGACGTATAACGTTATGGAGTATTACGTTACAACGTATAACGATATATTGCATCACTATGTGTCGTATAACGTTATATACTATTACGTTATAACGCATAACGTTATATTGCATCACTATATCACTTATAACGGTATATTGCATCACTATATGACGTATAACGTCATATACCGTTACGTTATAACGTGTAACGTTATTTTGCATCACTATATCACTTATAACGTTATATTGCGTCACTATATGACGCATAACTTTATATACTATTCGTTATAAGGAATAACTATATATTCCATCACTGCGTGACGCATAACGTTTATACTATTACGTTATAACGTATAACGTTATACTGCATCACTATATGACGTATAACGTTACATACTATTACGTTATATGGTATAACGATATATTGCATCTCTATATGACGTATAACGTTATATACTATTACGTTATATGGTATAACGATATATTGCATCTCTATATGACGTATAGCGTTATATACTATTACGTTATAACGTATAACGTTATGTACTATTACGTTATAAGGTATAACGATATATTGCATCTGTATGTGACATATGACGTTATATAGCATCCCTACGTGACGTATAACGTTATGAACTATTACATTATAACGTATAACGTTATAGAGTATTACGTTATAACGTATAACGACTTATACTATTACGTTATAACGCATAACGTTATATTGCATCATTATATCACTTATAAGGTTACATTTCATCACTATATGATGTATAAAGTTTGTACTATAACGATACAACGTATAACGTAATATAGCATCACTATATGACGTATAACGTTATATGCTATTACGTTATAAGGTATAACGGTATATAGTATCACTATATGAAGTATAACGTTATATACTAGTAAGTTATAATGCATAACGTTATATTGCATCACTATATCACTTCTAATGTTATATTGCATCACTATATGACGTATAACGTTATGGAGTATTACGTATTAACGCATAACGTTGTATTGCATCACTATATCACTTATAACGTTATATTGCATCACTATATGAAGTATAACCTTATATACTATTACGTTATAACGGATAATGTTATATTGCATCACAATATGACGTATAACGTTATATAGTAATACGTTATAACGGATAACGATATAATTCTTCACAATATGACGTATAATGATATATACTATTATGTTATACCGCAGAACGTTATATTGCATCACTATATCACTTATAACGTTATATTGCATTACTATATGACGTATAACGTTATGGAGCATAACGCTATAAGGTATAACTGTATATTCCATCACTATGTGACGTATAACGTTATATACTATTACGTTATATCCTATAACGTTATTCTGGATCAATATATGACGTATAACGATATAGACTATTACGTTATAACGCAGAACGATATATTGCATCACTATATCACTTATAACGTTATATTGCATTACTATATGACGTATAACGTTATGGAGCATTACGCTATAAGGTATAACTATATATTCCATCACTATGTGACGTATAACGTTATATACTATTACGTTATATCCTATAACGTTATACTGGATCACTATATGACGTATAACGATATATACTATTACGTTATAAGGTATAACGATATATTGCATCACTATATGAAGTATAACCTTATATACTATTACGTTATAACGGATAACGATATAGTTCTTCACAATATAACGTACAACGATATACACTACTACGTTATAACGTATAACGCTGTATTGCATCTCTATATGACGTATAGCGTTATATACTATTACGTTATAACGTATAACGTTAAATTGCATCATTGTATGACGTATAACGTTATATACTATCACGTTATAAGGTATAACGATATATTGCATCACTATGTGACGTATGACGTTATATAGCATCCCCATATGACGTATAACGTCATATTCTGTTACGTTATAACGTATAACGTTATATTGCATCACTATACCAGTTATAATGTTATATTGCATCACTATATGACGTATAACGTTTATACTATTACGTTATAACTTATAACAATATATTGCATCAGTATATGAAGTATAACCTTATATATGATTACGTTATAACGCATGACGCTATTGCATCACTATATCACTAACAACGTTATATTGCATCACTATATAACTTATAATGTTATATTGCATCACTATATGATGTATAACGTTTACACTATTAGGTTATAACTTATAACATTATATCGCATCACTATATGAAGTATAACCTTATATACTATTACGTTATAAGCTATAACGGCATATTGCATCACTATGTGACGTATGGCGTTATATAGCATCCCTATATGACGTATAACGTTATGAACTATTACGTTATAACGTATAGCGTTTTATTGCATCACTATACCGGTTATAATGTTATATTGCATCACTATATGATGTATAACGTTTATACTATTAGCTTATAACTTATAACATTATATTGCATCAGTATATGAAGTACAACCTTATATACTATTACGTTATAACGCATAACGTTATATTGAATCACTATATCACTTATAACGTTGTACTGCATTACTATGTGGCGTATAACGTTGTATACTATTACATTATAACCTATAACGTTATACTGCATCACTATATAACGTATAACGTTATATACTATTACATTATAAGGTTTAACGATATATTGCATCACTATATGAAGTATAACGTTACATACTAGTACGTTATAACGCACAACGTTATGTTGCATCACTATATCACTTATAACGTTATATTGCATCACTATATCACTTATAACGTTATATTGCATTACAATGTGGCGCATAACGATATATACTATTATGTTATAACCTATCACGTTATGCTGCATCACTATATGACGTATAACGTTTTTATAATATTACATTATAAGGTTTAATGATATATTGCATCACTATATGAAGTTTAACGTTACATACTAGTACGTTTTAACGCTTTACGTTATATTGCATCACTACATCACTTATAACGTTATATTGCATTACAATGTGGTGTATAACGTCATATACTATTACGTTGTGAACTATAACGTTATACTGCATCACTATATGACCTATAACGTTATATACTATTACGTTATAACGGATAACGATATATTGAATCACTATATCACTTATAACGTTGTACTGCATTACTATGTGGCGTATAACGTTATATACTATTACGTTATAATGCATAACGATATATTGCATCACTATATGACGTATAACGTTATATACTATTACGTTATAAGGCATGACGATATATTACATCACTATGTGACGTATGACGTTATATAGCATCCCTATTTGACGTATAAAGTTATGAACTATTACGTTATAACGTATAGCGTTATATTGCATCATTGTATGACGTATAACGCTATATACTATTACGTTATAAGGCATGACGATATATTGCATCACTATGTGACGTATGACGTTATATAGCATCACTATATGACGTATAACGTTATATACTATTACGTTATAATGTTTAGCGATATATTGCATCACTATATGACGTATAACTTTATATTGCATCACTGTATGACGTATAACGATATAGACTATTGCGTTATACCGCAGAACGTTATATTGCATCACCATATCACTTATAACGTTATATTGCATTACTATATGACGTATAACGTTATGGAGTATTACGCTATAAGGTATAACTATATATTCCATCACTATGTGACGTATAACGTTATATACTATTACGTTATATCCTATAACGTTATACTGGATCACTATATGACGTATAACGTTATATACTATTACGCTATAAGGTATAACGCTATATTGCATCACTATATGAAGTATAACCTTATATACTATTACGATATAACGGATAACGTTATATTGCTTCATTATATCAGCTATAACGTTATATTTCATCACTATATGACATATAACGTTTATACTATAACGTTATAACGTATAACGTTATATAGCAGCTCTATATGACGTATAGCGTTATATACAATTACGTTATAACGTATAACGTTATATTGCATCATGGTATGACGTACAACGCTGTATACTATTACGTTATTAGGCATAACGATATATTGCATCACTATGTGACGTACGACGTTATATAGCATCACTGTATGACGTATAACGTTATATACTATTACATTATAATGTTTTGCGATATATTGCATCACTATATGACGTATAACGTCATATACTATTACGTTATAACGGATAACGATATAATTCATCACAATATTACGTATAACGATATACACTATTACGTTATAACGTATAACGTTATATTGCACCTCAATATGACGTATAGCGTTAAATACTATTACGTTATAACGTATAGAGTTATAGAGTATTACCATATATCGTATAACGTCATATACTGTTACGTTATAACGTATAACGTTATATTGCATCCCTATATGACGTATAACGTTATGGAGTATTACGTTATAACGTGTAACGACATATTGCATTACTATGTGACGTATAACGTTATATACTATTACGTTATAAGGTATAACGATATATTGTATCGCTATATGAAGTATAACCTTATATACTATTACGTTGTAACGCATAACGTTATATTGCCTCACTATATGAAGTATAACCTTATATATTATTACGTTATAACGCATAACGCTATTGCATCACTATATCACTAATAAAGTTATATTGCATCACTATATGACGTATAACGTCATATTCTGTTACGTTATAACGTATAACGTTATATTGCATCACTATATCAGTTATAATGTTATATTGCATCACTATATGATGTATAACGTTTATACTATTAGGTTATAACTGATAACATTATATTGCATCACTATATCACTTATGACGTTGTATTGCATTACTATGTGGCATATAACGTTGTATACTATTACGTTATAACCTATAACCTTATACTGCATCACTGTATGACGTATAACGTTTATACTATTACGTTATAACGGATAACGATATATTGAATCACTATATCACTTATAACGTTGTACTGCACTACTATGTGGCGTATAACGTTATACACTATTACGTTATAAGGCATAACGATATATTGCACCACTATATGACGTATAACTTTATATTGCATCACTATATCACTTATAACGTTGTACTACATTACTATGTGGCGTATAACGTTGTATACTATTACGTTATAACCTATAACGTTATACTGCACCACTATATGACGTATAACGTTATATACTATTACATTATAAGGTTTAACGATATATTGCATCACTCTATGAAGTATAACGTTACATACTAGTACGTTATAACGCACAACGCTATGTTGTACCACTATATCACTTATAACGTTATATTGCATCACTATATCACTTATGACGTTATATTGCATTACTATGTGGTGTATAACGTCATATACTATTACGTTATAACCTATAACGTTATACTGCACCACTATATGACGTATAACGTTATATACTATTACATTATAAGGTTTAACGATATATTGCATCACTCTATGAAGTATAACGTTACATACTAGTACGTTATAACGCACAACGCTATGTTGTACCACTATATCACTTATAACGTTATATTGCATCACTACATCACTTATAACGTTATATTGCATTACTATATGACGTACAACGTTATGGAGCATTACGTTACAACGTATAACGACATATTGCATTACTATGTGACGTATAACGTTATGGAGTATTACGTTTTAACGTATAACGTTATATTGCATTACTATATGACGTATAACGTTATGGAGTATTACGTTACAACGTATAACGATATATTGCATCACTATGTGTCGTATAACGTTATATACTATTACGTTATAACGCATAACGTTATAGTGCATCACTATGGCACTTATATCGTTATATTGCACCACTATATGACGTCTAATGTCATATACTATTACGTTATAACCTATAACGTTGTACTGCATCACTATATGACGTATAACGTTATAAACTATTACGTTATATGGTATAACGTTATATTGCATCACTATATCACTTATAACGTTATATTGCATCACTATATGAAGTATAACGTTATATATTAGAACGTTATAACGCATAACGTTATATTGCATCACTATATCACTTATAACGTTATATTGCATCACTATATGACGCATAACGTCATATACTATTGCATTATATCTTATAACGTTATAGAGTATTACGCTATAACGTATGACTACATATTGCATCACTATATGACGAATAACGTTATATACTATTACGATATAATGCATTACGTTATATTGCATGACTATATGACGTATAACGTTGTACTACATTACTATGTGGCGTATAACGTTGTATACTATTACGTAATAACCTATAACGTTATACTGCACCACTATATGACGTATAACGATATATACTATTACATTATAAGGTTTAATGATATATTGCATCACTCTATGAAGTATAACGTTACATACTAGTACGTTATACCGCACAACGTTATGTTGTACCACTATATCACTTATAACGTTATATTGCATCACTATATCACTTATAACGTTGTACTGCATTACTATGAGGCGTATAACGTTGTATACTATTACGTTATAACCTATCACGTTATACTGCATCACTATATGACGTATAACGATATATACTATTACATTATAAGGTTTAACGATATATTGCATAACTCTATGAAGTATAACGTTACATACTAGTACGTTATAACGCACAACGTTATGTTGTACCACTATATCACTTATAACGTTACATAGCATGCCTATATGACGCATAACGTTATGAACTATTACGTTATAACGTATAGCGTTGTACAGTATTACCTTATATCGTATAACGATTTAAACTATTACGTTATAACGCATAACGTTATATTGCATTACTATATCACTTATAACGTTATATTGCATCACTATATCACTTATAACGTTAAATTGTACCACTATATCAGTTATAACGTTATATGGCATCACTATATCACCTATAACGTTATATTGCACCGCTATATGACGTATGACATCATATACTATTACGTTATAACCTATAACGTTGTACTGCATCACTATATGACGTATAACGTTATATACTATTACGTTATAACGTATAACGATATGTTGCATCACTATATGAAGTATAACCTTATATACTATTACGTTATAAGGTATAACGATATTTTGCGTCAGTATATGACGAATAACGTCATATACTCTTACGTTATAACGTATAACGTTATATTGCATCACTATATGACGTATAACGTTATATACTATTACGTTATAAGATATAACGTTATATTGTATCACTATATCACTTATAACGTTATATAGCATCACTATATGACGTATAACGTTATGAACTATTACGTTATAACGTATAGCGTTATAGAGTATTACCTTATATCGTATAACGATTTATACTATTACGTTATAACGCATAACGCTATATTGCATCACTATATCACTTATAACGTAATATTGCATCAATATATTACTTATAACGTTAAATATCATCCCTATATGACGTATAACGTTGTGAACTATTACGTCATAACGTATAGCGTTATATTGCATCACTATATGACGTATAACGTTATGGAGTATCACGTTTTAACGTATAACGTTATATTGCATTACTATATGACGTACAACGTTATGGAGTATTACGATACAACGTATAACGATATATTTCATCACTATGTGACGTATAACGTTATATACTATTACGTTATTACCTGTAACGTTATACTGCAGCACTATATGACGTATAACGTCATACACTGTTATAACTTATAACGTTATATTGCATGACAATATGACGTATAACGTTATGTAGTATTACGTTACAACGTATAACGATATATTGCATCACTATGTGACATAGCGTTATATGCTATTGCGTTATAAGGTATAACGATATATTGCATCATTATATCACTTGTAACGTTATATTGCACCACTATATGACGTATAACGTCATATACTATTACGTTATAACGTATAACGATGTACTGAATCACTATATGACGTATAACGTTTATACCATTACGTTATAACATATAACGATATATTGCTTCACTATATGAGGTATAACCTTATACATTATTACGTTATAACGCATAACGCTATTGCATCACTATATCACTAATAACGTTGTATTGCATCACTATATGACGTATAACGTCATATTCTGTTACGTTATAACGTATAACGTTATATTGCATCACTATATGATGTATAACGTTTATACTATTAGGTTATAACTTATAACATTATATTGCATCACTATGTGAAGTATAACCTTATAAACTATTACGTTATAACGCATAACGTTATATTGCATCACTACATCACTTATAACGGTATATTGCATTACTATATGACGTATAACGTCATGAGCTATTACGTTATAACGTATAGCGTTATAGAGTATTACCTTATATCTTATAACGATTTATACTATTACGTTATAACGCATAACGTTATATTGCATCACCATATCACTTATAACGGTATATTGCATCACTATATCAGATATAACGTTATATTGCATCATTATATGACGCATAACGTCATATACTATTACATTATAACGTATAACGTTATAGACTATTACGCTATAACGTATGATTACATATGGCATCACTATATGACGAATAACGTCCTATACTGTTACGTTATAACGTATAACGTTATATTGCATTACTATATGACGTACAACGTTATGGAGCATTACGTTACAACGTATAACGACATATTGCATTACTATGTGACGTATAACGTTATGGAGTATTACGTTTTAACGTATAACGTTATATTGCATTACTATATGACGTATAACGTTATGGAGTATTACGTTACAACGTATAACGATATATTGCATCACTATGTGTCGTATAACGTTATATACTATTACGTTATAACGCATAACGTTATAGTGCATCACTATGGCACTTATAACGTTATATTGCACCACTATATGACGTATAATGTCATATACTATTACGTTATAACCTATAACGTTGTACTGCATCACTATATGACGTATAACGTTATATACTATTACGTTATAAGGTATAACGATATATTGCATCACTATATCACTTATAACGTTATATAGCATCCCTATATGACGTATAACATTATGAACTATTACGTTATAACGTATAGTTTTATAGAGTATTACCTTATATCGTATAACGATTTATACTATTACGTTATAACCTATAACGTTATACTGCATCACTATATGATGTATAATGTTATAAACTGTTATAACGTATAACGTTATGTTGCTTTACTATATGACGTATAACGTTATGGAGTATTACGTATTAACGCATAACGTTATATTGCATCAGTATATCACTTATAACGTTATATTGCATCACTATATGAAGTATAACCTTATATACTATTACATTATAAGGTATAACGATATATTGCGTCACTATATGACGTATAACGTCATATACTATTACGTTATATCCTATAACGTTGTACTGCATCACTATATGACGCATAACGTTATATACTATTACGTTATAACCTATAACGTTGTACTGCATCACTATATGACGTATAACCTTATATACTATTACATTATAAGGTATAACGTTATATTGCATCACTATATCACTTATAACGATATATAGCATCACTATATGAAGTATAACGTTATATACTTTTACATTATAACTTATAACGTTATAGAGTATTACGTATATATAACGCTATAACGTATGACTACATATTGCATCACTATATGACGTATAACGTTATATACTCTTACGTTATAACGTATAACGATATATTGCATCACTATTTGACGTATAACGTTATATACTATTACGTTATGATGCATAACGTTATATTGCATCACTATATGACGTATAACGTGATATACTATTACGTTATAACGCATAACGATATATTTCATCACTATGTGACGTGTAACGTTATATACTATTACGTTATAACCTATAACGTTGTACTGCATCTCTATATGACGTATAACGATATATACAATTACGTTATAAGGTATAACGTTATATTGCATCACTATATCACTTATAACGTTATATTGCATCACTATATGAAGTATAACGTTATATACTAGTACGTTATAACGCATAACGTTATATTGCATCACTATATGACGCATAACGTCATATACTATTGCATTATAACTTATAACGTTATACAGTATTACGCTATAACGTATGACTACATATTGCATCACTATATGACGAATAACGTTACATACTATTACGTTATAATGCATACCGTTATATTGCACCACTATATGACGTATAACGTTATATACCATTACGTTATAACGGAAAGCGATATATTTCATCACTATGTGACGTATAACGTTATATACTATTATGTTATTACCTATAACGTTATACTGCATCACTATATGACGTATAACGTTATAATGCATTACTATATGACGTATAACCTTGTGGGGTATTACGTTACAACCTATAACGTTATACTGCGTCACTATATGACGTATAACGTTATATACTATTACGTTATAAGGTATCACGGTATATTGCGTCACTATATGAAGTATAACCCTATATACTCTTACGTTATAAGGTATAACGATATATTGCATCACTATATGAAGTACAGCCTTATGTACTATTACGATATATCCTATAACGTTGTACTGCATCACTATATGACGTATAACGTCATATACTATTACGTTATTACCTGTAACGCTATACTGCATTACTATATGACGTACAACGTTATATACTATTAAGTTGTAAGGTATAACGATATATTGCATCACTATATGAAGTATAACCTTATATTCTATTACGTTATAAGGCATAACGATATATTGCATCACTACATGAAGTATAACCTTATATACTATTACATAATAAGGTATAACGATATATTGCACCACTATATGACGTATAACGTTATATACTATTACGTTATAACCTATAACGTTGTACTGCATCACTATATGACGTATAACGTTATAAACTATTACGTTATATGGTATAACGTTATATTGCATCACTATATCACTTATAACGTTATATTGCATCACTATATCACTTATAACGTTATATTGCATCACTATATCGCTTATAACGTTATATTGCATCACTATATCGCTTATAACGTTATATTGTACCACTATATCACTTATAACGTTATATTGCATCACTATATGACGAATAACGTCATATACTGTTACGTTATAACGTATAACGGTATATTGTATTACTATATGACGCATAACGTTATGGAGCATTACGATACAACGTATAACGACATATTGCATGACTATGTGACGTATAACGTTATATACTATTGCGTTATAACCTATAACGTTATACTGCATCACTATATGACGCATAACGTTATATACTATTACGTTATAAGGTATAACGATATATTGCATTACTATATGAAGTATAACCTTATATACTATTAAATTATATGGTATATCGATATATTGCTCCACTATATGACGTATAACGTCATATACTATTACGTTATAACCTATAACGTTATACTGCATCACTATATGACGTATAACGTCGTATAATATTACGTTATAACCTATAACGTTGTATCGCTTCACTATATGACGTATAAGGTTATATACTATTACGTAATAAGGTATAACGTTATATTGCATCACTGTATCACTTATAACGTTATATTGCATCACTATATGACGTATAACGTTATATACTATTACGTTATAAGGTATAACGTTATATTGCATCACTATATCACTTATAACGTTATATTGCTTCACTATATGAAGCGTAACGTTATATACTAGTACGTTATAACGCATAACGTTATATTGCAACACTATATGACGTATAACGTTATGGAGTATTACGTTTTAATGTATAACGTTATACACTATTACGTTATAACGCATAACGTTATATTGCATCACTATATCACTTATAACGTTATATTGCACCACTATATGACGTATAACATCATATACTATTACGTTAGAACCTATAACGTTATGCTGCGTCACTGTATGACGTATAACGATATATACTATTACGTTATAAGGTATAACGATATAGTGCATCATTATGTGACGTATAACGTTATATACCATTACGTTATAATGCATAATGTTATATTGCATCACTATATGACGTATAACGTTATATACTATTACGTTATAACGTATAGCGATATATTTCATCACTATATCATAACTATGTGACACTATGTGACGGATAACGTTATATACTATTACGTTATTACATATAACGTTATACTGCATCACTATATGACGTATAACGTCATATACTGTTATAACGTATAACGTTATATTGCATGACTATATGACGTATAACGTTATGGAGTATTACGTTACAACGTATAACGATATATTGCATCACTATGTGACATATATCGTTATATGCTATTACGTTATAAGGTATAACGTTATATTGCATCACTATATCACTTATAACGTTATATTGCACCACTATATGGCGTATAACGTCATATACTATTACGTTATAACCTATAACGATGTACTGCATCACTATATGACGTATAACGTTATATACTATTACGTTATAAGGTATAACGTTATATTGCATCACTATATAACTTATAACGTTATATAGCATCCCTATATGAAGTATAACGTTATGAACTATTACGTTATAACCTATAGTGTTATAGAGTATTACCTTATATCGTATAACGATTTTCACTATTACTTATAACGCATAACGCTATATTGCATCACTATATGAAGTATAACCTTATATACTATTACGTTATAAGGTATAACGATATATTGCTTCACTATATGAAGTATTACGCTATATACTATTACGTTATAAGGTATAACGATATATTTCACCACTATATGACGTATAACGTCATATTCTATTACGTTATAGCCAATAACGTTATACTGCATCACTATATGACGTATAACGTTATATACTATTACGTTAGAACCTATAACGTTATACTGCGTCACTGTATGACGTATAACGTTATATACTATTACGTTATAAGGAATAACGATATATTGCATTATTATATGAAGTATAACCTTATATACTACTACGTTATAAGGTATAACGATATATTGCATTACTATATGAAGTATAAGGTTATATACTATTACATTATATGGTATAACGATATATTGCTCCACTATACGACGTATAACGTCATATATTATTACGTTATAACCTATAACGTTATACTGCATCACTATATGACGTATAACGTTATATACTATTACGTCATAAGGTATAACGATATATTGCATCACTATATGAAGTATAACCTTATATACTTTTACATTATAAGGTATAACGATATATTGCAACACTATATGACGTATAACGTCATATACTATTACGCTATAACCTATAACGTTATACTGCATCACTATATGACGTATAACGTTATATACTATTACGTTATAACGTATAACGATATATTGCATCGCTATATGAAGTATAACCTTATATACTATTACGTTATAACGCATAACGTTATATTGCATCACTGTGTCACTTATAACGTTATATTGCATCACTATATGACGTATAACGTTATATACTATTACGTTATAAGGTATAACGTTATATTGCATCACTACATCACTTATAACGTTATATTGCTTCACTATATGAAGCATAACGTTATATACTAGTACGTTATAACGCATAACGATATATTGCATCACTATATGACGTATAACGTTATGGAGTATTACGTTTTAACGTATAACGTTATATACTATTACGTTATAACGGATAACGATATATTTCATCACTATGTGACGTATAACGTTATATTGCATTACTATATGACGTATAACGTTATGGAGTATTACGTTTTAACGTATAACGTTATATACTATTACGTTATAACGGATAACGATATATTTCATCACTATGTGACGTATAACGTTATATACTATTACGTTAGAACCTATAACGTTATACTGCGTCTCTATATGACGTATAACGTTATATACTATTACGTTATAAGGTAATATGTTATATTGCATCACTATATCACTTATAACGTTATATAGCATCCCCATATGACGTATAACGTTATGAACTATTACGTTATAACCTATAACGTTGTACCGCATCACTATATGACGTATAACGTTATATACTATTACGTTATAAGGTAATACGTTATATTGCATCACTATATCACTTATAACGTTATATAGCATCCCCATATGACGTGTAACGTTATGAACTATTACGTTATAACCTATAACGTTGTACCGCATCACTATATGACGTATAACGTTATATACTATTACGTTATAAGGTAATACGTTATATTGCATCACTATATCACTTATAACGTTATATAGCATCCCCATATGACGTATAACGTTATGAACTATTACGTTATAACCTATAACGTTGTACCGCATCACTATATGACGTATAACGTTATATACTATTACGTTATAAGGTAATACGTTATATTGCATCACTATATCACTTATAACGTTATATTGCATCACCATATGACGTATAACGTTATGGAGTATTACGTTTTAACCTATAACGTTATATACTATTACGTTATAACGGATAACGATATATTTCATCACTATGTGTCGTATAACGTTATGTACTATTACGTTATAAGGTATAACGATATAATGCATCACTATATGAAGTATAACCTTATATACTATTACGTTATAACGCATAACGATATATTGCATGACTATATGAAGTATAACCTTATATACTATTACGTCATAAGGTATAACGATATTTTGCATCAGTATATGACGAATAACGTCATATACTCTTACGTTATAACGTATAACGCTATATTGCATCACTATTTGACGTATAACGTTATGGAGTATTACGTTTTAACGTATAACGTTATATACTATTACGTTATAAGGTATAACGTTATATTGCTTCACTATTTCACTTATAACGTTATATTGCTTCACTTTATGAAGCGTAACGTTATATACTAGTACGTTATAACGTATAACGTTATATTCCATCACTATTTGACGTATAACGTTATATACTATTACGTTAAAACGTTTAACGATATATTGCATCACTATATGACGTATAACGTTATGGAGTATTACGTTACAACGTATAGCGTTGTAGAGTATTACCTTATATCGTATAACGATTTAAACTATTACGTTATAACGCATAACCTTATATTGCGTCACTATATCACTTATAACGTTATATTGCATCACTATATCGCTTATAACGTTATATTGTACCACTATATCACTTATAACGTTATATTGCATCACTGTATGACGCATAACGTCATGTACTATTACATTATAACTTATAACGTTATAGAGTATTTCGCTGTAACGTATGACTACATATTGCATCACTATATGACGAATAACGTCATATACTGTTACGTTATAACGTATAACGGTATATTGTATTACTATATGACGCATAACGTTATGGAGCATTACGTTACAACGTATAACGACATATTGCATGACTATGTGACGTATAACGTTATATACTATTGCGTTATAACCTATAACGTTATACTGCATCACTATATGACGTATAACGTTATATACTATTACGTTATAAGGTATAACGTTATATTGCTTCACTATATCACTTATAACGTTATATTGCTTCACTTTATGAAGCGTAACGTTATATACTAGTACGTTATAACGTATAACGTTATATTCCATCACTATTTGACGTATAACGTTATATACTATTACGTTAAAACGTTTAACGATATATTGCATCACTATATGACGTATAACGTTATATACTATTACGTTATAAGATATAACGTTATATTGCATCACTATATCACTTATAACGTTATATAGCATCCCTATATGACGTATAACGTTATGAACTGTTACGTTATAACGTATAGCGTTATTTTGCATCACTATATGACGTATAACGTTATGGAGTATTACGTTACAACGTATAGCGTTGTAGAGTATTACCTTATATCGTATAACGATTTAAACTATTACGTTATAACGCATAACCTTATATTGCGTCACTATATCACTTATAACGTTATATTGCATCACTATATCGCTTATAACGTTATATTGTACCACTATATCACTTATAACGTTATATTGCATCACTGTATGACGCATAACGTCATGTACTATTACATTATAACTTATAACGTTATAGAGTATTTCGCTGTAACGTATGACTACATATTGCATCACTATATGACGAATAACGTCATATACTGTTACGTTATAACGTATAACGGTATATTGTATTACTATATGACGCATAACGTTATGGAGCATTACGTTACAACGTATAACGACATATTGCATGACTATGTGACGTATAACGTTATATACTATTGCGTTATAACCTATAACGTTATACTGCATCACTATATGACGTATAACGTTATATACTATTACGTTATAAGGTATAACGATATATTGCATTACTATATGAAGTATAACCTTATATACTATTACATTATATGGTATAACGATATATTGCTCCACTATATGACGTATAACGTCATATACTATTACGTTATAACCTATAACGTTATACTGCATCACTATATGACGTATAACGTTATATACTATTACGTTATAGCGTATAGCGATATATTGCATGACTATATGACGTATAACGTTATGGAGTATTACGTTACAACGTATAACGATATATTGCATCACTATGTGACATATAACGTTATATGCTATTACGTTATAAGGTATAACGTTATATTGCATCACTATATCACTTATAACGTTATATTGCACCACTATATGGCGTATAACGTCATATACTATTACGTTATAACCTATAACGATGTACTGCATCACTATATGACGTATAACGTTATATACTATTACGTTATAAGGTATAACGTTATATTGCATCACTATATAAC
>NW_026109231.1:0-66476 GCF_024516045.1 Bombus affinis
ATTGGTAAACCGTAAACATTTGTCAGAAGGCAATAGGATAAAGGACTTCCGGCTCCTCGGGTTGGTGCGAATATTTCAATGTCCGTATGTGCCAAACCGTTGGTTTGTGACACACCATTACGCGTCTCTCGTTGGCTGCGCTCGCACGAAAGCTATAGCCTAACCTAAAACCAATCCATCTTCCGTTCATTATTCGATATGGTGGCGACATATTTCAAATTTGCGAACGTGTCGGATCGGTTGTGAGGTTGGACTAGATTTTTGCGAAGCGAGCGGAGCGAGCGAGCAACGGTCACAATTTCCAAGCTATACATATACCATATATTGTCTGTGCATATATTTCGAGCTTGTACCTAATTTTGTCAGCCATTTCGGACATCACGGCTGCACTGTACTATGAGGAAACGGTACTAATTATGTGAAACTATTCAGTAAACTGTAAGCATGTGTCGGTAGGCAAATAGGATAAATACTTCCGGCTCCACGGGCTGGTGCGAATATTTCAATGTCCGTATGTGCCAAACCGTTGTTTTATGACACACCTATACGCGTCTCTCGCTCGCTGCGCTCGCTCGAAAACTATAGCCTAACCTAAAACCAATCCACCTTGCGTTCATTATTCGATATGATGGCGACATATTTCAAATTTGCGAACGTGTCGGATCAGTTGAGGTGTTGGTCTAGATTTTTACGAGCGAGCGGAACGAGCGAGCAACGGTCACAATTTCCAAGCTATACATATACCATATATTGTCTTGCATATATTTCGTGCTTGTACCTAATTTTGTCAGCCATTTCGGAACATCACGTTGCACTGTACTATGAGGAAACGGTACTAATTATGTGAAACTATTGGTAAACCGTAAACATTTGTCAGAAGGCAATAGGATAAAGACTTCCGGCTCCTCGGGCTGGTGCGAATATATCAATGTCCGTATGTGCCAAACCGATGGTTTGTGACACACCTTTACGCGTCTCTCGTTCGCTGCGATCGCACGAAAGCTATAGCCTAACCTAAAACCAATCCATCTTCCGTTCATTATTCGATATGGTGGCGACATAATTCAAATTTGCGAACGTGTGGATCGGTTGCGAGGGTGGACTAGATTTTTACGAGCAAGCGGAGCGAAGCGAGCAACGGTCACAATTTCCAAGCTATACATATACCTTATATTGCCTTCCATATATTTCGTGTTATTACCTAATTTTGTCAGCCATTTCGGACATCACATTGCACTGTACTATTAGGAAATAGTACTGTTTATGTGAAACTATTCATAAACTGTAAACACGTGTCGGTAGGCAATAGGATAAATACTTCCGGCTCCTCGGGCTGGTGCGAATATTTCAATGTCCGTATGTGCCAAACCGTTGGTTTATGACGCACCTTTACGCGTCTCTCGCTCGCGGCGCTCGCTCGAAAACTATAGCCTAACCTAAAACCAATCCATCTTGCGTTCATTAATTCGATATGATGGGCGACATATTTCAAATTTGCGAACGTTTCGGATCGGTTGTGAGGTTGGGCTAGATTTTTACGAGCGAGCGGAGCGAGCGAGCATCGGTCACAATTTCCAAGCTATACATATACCATATATTGTCTTGCATATATTTCGGTGCTTGTACCTAATTTTGTCAGCCATTTCGGACATCACGTTGCACTGTACTATGAGGAAACGGTACTAATTATGTGAAACTGTTGGTAAACCCGTAAACATTTGTCAGAAGGCAATAGGATAAAGACTTCCGGCCCCTGGGGCTGGTGCGAATATTTCAATATCCGTATGTGCCAAACCGTTGGTTTATGACACACATTTACGCGTCTCTGGCTCGCTGCGCTCGCACGAAACCTATAGCCTAACCTAAAACCAATCCATCTTCCGTTCATTATTCGATATGGTGGCGACATATTCCAAATTTGGGAACGTGTCGGATCGGTTGTGAGGTTGGACGAGATTTTTACGAGCGAGCGGAGCGAGCGAGCAACGGTCACAATTTCCAAGCTATACATATACCTTATATTGCCTTGCTTATATTTCTTATTATTACCTACTTTTGTCAGCCATTTTTGGACATCACATTGCACTGTTATATGTGGAAATAGTACTATTTATGTGAAACTATTCATAAACTGTAAGCATTTGTCAGTAGGCAATAGGATAAATACTTCCGGCTCCTCGGGCTGCTGCGAATATTTCAATGTCCGTATGTGCCAAACCGTTTGGTTTATGACACACCGATACGCGACTCTGGCTCGCTGCGCTCGCTCGAAAAACTATAGCCAAACTAAAACCAATCCATCTTGCGTTCATTATTCGATATGGTGGCGACATATTTCAAATTTGCGAACGTGTCGGATCGGTTGTGAGGTTGGACTAGATTTTTTCGAGCGAGCGGAGCGAGCGAGCAACGATCACAAATTCCAACCTATACATACACCTTATATTGCCTTGCATATATGTCGTGCTATTACCTAATTTTGTCAGCCATTTCGGACATCACATTGCATTGTACTATGTGGAAATAGTACTATTTATGTGAAACTATTCATAAACTGTAAACATGTGTCTGTAGGCAATAGGATAAAATACTTCCGGGTCCTCGGGCTGGTGCGAATATTTCAATGTCCGTATGTGCCAAACCGATGTTTTGTGACACACCTTTACGCGTCCCTCGTTCGCTGCGCTCGCACGAAAGCTATAGCCTAACCTAAAACCAATCCACCTTGCGTTCATTATTCGATATGATGTCGACATATTTCAAATTTGCGAACGTGTCGGATCGGTTGAGGGGTTGGACTAGATTTTTTACGAGCGAGCGGAGCGAGCGAGCAACGGTCACAATTTCCAAGCTATACCATATACCATATATTGTCTGTGCATATATTTCGTGCTTGTACCTAATTTTGTCAGCCATTTCGGACATCACGTTGCACTGTACTATGAGGAAACGGTACTAATTATGTGAAACTATTGGTAAACCGTAAACATTTGTCAGAAGGCAATAGGATAAAGACTTCCGGCTCCTCGGGCTGGTGCGAATATATCAATGTCCGTATGTGCCAAACCGATGGTTTGTGACACACCTTTACGCGTCTCTCGTTCGCTGCGATCGCACGAAAGCTATAGCCTAACCTAAAACCAATCCATCTTCCGTTCATTATTCGATATGGTGGCGACATAATTCAAATTTGCGAACGTGTGGGATCGGTTGTGAGGTTGGACTAGATTTTTACGAGCAAGGCGGAGCAGGAGCGTGCAACGGTCACAATTTCCAAGCTATACATATACCATATATTGCCTTGCATATATTTCGTGCTAGTACCTAATTGTGTCAGCCATTTCGGACATCACATTGCACTGTACTCTGTGGAAATAGTACTATTTATGTGAAACTATTCATAAACTGTAAACATGTGTCGGTAGGCAATAGGATAAATACTTCCGGCTCCTCGGGCTGGTGCGAATATTTCAATGTCCCGTATGTGCCAAACCGTTGATTTATGACACACCTTTACGCGTCTCTCGCTCGCTGCGCTCGCTCGAAAACTATAGCCTAACCTAAAACCAATCCACCTTGCGTTCATTATTCGATATGATGTCGACATATTTCAAATTTGCGAACGTGTCGGATCGGTTGAGGGGTTGGGACTAGATTTTTACGAGCGAGCGGAGCGAGCGAGCAACGGTCACAATTTCCAAGCTATACATATACCATATATTGTCCTTGCATATATTTCGTGCTTGTACCTAATTTTGTCAGCCATTTCGGACATCACGTTGCACTGTACTATGAGGAAACGGTACTAATTATGTGAAACTATTGCTAAACCGTAAACATTTGTCAGAAGGCAATAGGATAAAGACTTTCGGCTCCTCGGGCTGGTGCGAATATTTCAATGTCCGTATGTGCGAAACCGTTGGTTTATGACACACCTTTACGCGTCTCTCGTTCGCTGCGATCGCACGAAGCTATAGCCTACCTAAAACCAATCCATCTTCCGTTCATTATTCGATATGGTGGCGACATAATTCAAATTTGCGAACGTGTGGGATCGGTTGTGAGGTTGGACTAGATTTTTTACGAGCAAGCGGAGCGAGCGAGCAACGGTCACAATTTCCAAGCTATACATATACCTTATATTGCCTTCCATATATTTCGTGTTATTACCTAATTTTGTCAGGCATTTCGGACATCACATTGCACTGTACTATGAGGAAATAGTACTGTTTATGTGAAACTATTCATAAACTGTAAACATGTGTCGGTAGGCAATAGGATAAATACTTCTACTTCCGGCTCCTCGGGCTGGTGCGAATATTTCAATGTCCGTATGTGCCGAACCGTTGGTTTATGACACACCTTTACGCGTCTCTCGCTCGCGCGCTCGCTCGAAAACTATAGCCTAACCTAAAACCAATCCATCTTGCGTTCATTATTCGATATGGTGGCGACATATTTCCAAATTTGCGAACGTGTCGGATCGGTTGTGAGGTTGGACTAGATTTTTTTCGAGCGAGCGGAGCGAGCGAGCAACGATCACAATTTCCAACCTATACATACACCTTAAATTGCCTTGCATATATGTCGTGTTATTACCTAATTTTTGTCTGCTATTTCGGACATCACATTGCACTGTACTATGAGGAAACGGTACTAATTATGTGAAACTGTTGGTAAACCGTAAACATTTGTCAGAAGGCAATAGGGATAAAGACTTTCGGCTCCTCGGGCTGGTGCGAATATTTCAATGTCCGTATGTGCCAATCCGTTGGTTTTGTGACACACCTTACGCGTCTCTCGCTCGCTGCGCTCGCACGAAAGCTATAGCTTACCTAAAACCAATCCATCTTCCGTTCATTATTCGATTATGGTGGCGACATGTTTTCGAATTTGCGAACGTGTGGGATCGGTTGTGAGGTTGGAATAGATTTTTACGAGCGAGCGTGAGCGAGCGAGGCAACGGTCACAATTTCCAAGCTATACATATACCATATATTGTCTTGCATATATTTCGAGCTTGTACCTAATTTTGTCGGCCATTTCGGATCATCACGCTGCACTGTACTATGAGGAAACGGTACTAATTATGTGAAACTATTGGTAAACCGTAAACATTTGTCAGAAGGCAATAGGATAAAGACTTCCGGCTCCTCGGGTTGGTGCGAATATTTCAATGTCCGTATGTGCCAAACCGTTGGTTTGTGACACACCTTTACGCGTCTCTCGTTGGCTGCGCTCGCACGAAAGCTATAGCCTAACCTAAAACCAATCCATCTTCCGTTCATATTATCCGATATGGTGGCGACATATTTTCAAATTTGCGAACGTGTCGGATCGGTTGTGAGGTTGGACTAGATTTTTGCGAGCGAGAGCGGAGCGAGCGAGCAACGGTCCACAATTTCCAAGTCTATACATATACCATATATTGTCTTGCATATATTTCGAGCTTGTACCTAATTTTGTCAGCCTTTCGGACATCACGCTGCACTGTACTATGAGGAAACGGTAACTAATTATGTGAAACTATTCATAAACTGTAAGCATGTGTCGGTAGGCAATAGGATAAATACTTCCGGCCTCCACGGGCTGGTGCGTATATTTCAATGTCCGTATGTGCCAAACCGTTGGTTTATGACACACCTATACGCGTCTCTCGCTCGCTGCGCTCGCTCGAAAACTATAGCCTAACCTAAAACCAATCCACCTTGCGTTCATTATTCGATATGATGGCGACATATTTCAAATTTGCGAACGTGTCGGATCAGTTGAGGTGTTGGTCTAGATTTTTACGAGCGAGCGGAACGAGCGAGCAACGGTCACAATTTCCAAGCTATACAATACCATATATTGTCTAGCATATATTTCGTGCTTGTACCTATTTTGTCAGCCATTTCGGACATCACGTTCACTGTACTATGAGGAAACGGTACTAATTATGTGAAACTATTGGTAAACCGTAAACATTTGTCAGAAGGCAATAGGATAAAGACTTCCGGCTCCTCGGGCTGGTGCGAATATATCAATGTCCGTATGTGCCAAACCGATGGTTTGTGACACACCTTTACGCGTCTCTCGTTCGCTGCGATCGCACGAAAGCTATAGCCTAACCTAAAACCAATCCACTTCCGTTCATTATTCGATATGGTGGCGACATATTCAAATTTGCGAACGTGTGGGATCGGTTTGCGAGGTTGGACTAGATTTTTACGAGCAAGCGGAGCGAGCGAGCAACGGTCACAATTTCCAAGCTATACATATACCTTATATTGCCTTCCATATATTTCGTGTTATTACCTATTTTGTCAGCCATTTCGGACATCACATTGCACTGTACTATTAGGAAATAGTACTGTTTATGTGAAACTATTCATAAACTGTAAACACGTGTCGGTAGGCAATAGGATAAATACTTCCGGCTCCTCGGGCTGGTGCGAATATTTCAATGTCCGTATGTGCCAAACCGTTGGTTTATGACGCACCTTTACGCGTCTCTCGCTCGCGGCGCTCGCTCGAAAAAATATAGCCTAACCTAAAACCAATCCATCTTGCGTTCATTATTCGATATGATGGCGACATATTTCAAATTTGCGAACGTTTCGGATCGGTTGTGAGGTTGGGCTAGATTTTTACGAGCGACGGAGCGAGCGAGCATCGGTCACAATTTCCAAGCTATACATATACCATATATTGTCTTGCATATATTTCGTGCTTGTACCTAATTTTGTCAGCCATTTCGGACATCACGTTGCACTGTACTATGAGGAAACGGTACTAATTATGTGAAACTATTGGTAAACCGTAACATTTGTCAGAAGGCAATAGGATAAATACTTCCGGCTCCTCGGGCTGGTGCGAATATTTCAATGTCCGTATGTGCCAAACCGTTGGTTTATGACACACCTTTACGCGTCTCTCGCTCGCGGCGCTCGCTCGAAAACTATAGCCTAACCTAAAACCAATCCATCTTGCGTTCATTATTCGATATGATGGCGACATATTTCAAATTTGCGAACGTGTCGGATCGGTTTGTAGAGGTTGGACTAGATTTTTTCGAGCGAGCGGAGCGAGCGAGCAACGATCACAATTTCCAACCTATACATACACCTTATATTGCCTTGCATATATGTCGTGTTATTACCTAATTTTGTCAGCCATTTCGGACATCTCATTGCACTGTACTATGAGGAAATAGTACTATTTATGTGAAACTATTCATAAACTGTAAACATGTGTCGGTAGGCAATAGGATAAATACTTCCGGGCTCCTCGGGCTGATGCGAATATTTCAATGTCCGTATGTGCCAAACCGTTGGTTTATGACACACCTATACGCGTCTCTCGCTCGCTGCGCTCGCTCGAAAACTATAGCCTAACCTAAAACCAATCCATCTTGCGTTCAATCTTCGATATGATGGCGACATATTTCAAATTTGCGAACGTGTCGGATCGGTTGTGAGGTTGGGCTAGATTTTTACGATCGAGCGGAGCGAGCGAGCAACGGTCACAATTTCCAAGCTATACATATACCATATATTGTCTTGCATATATTTCGTGCTTGTACCTAATTTTGTCAGCCATTTCGACATCACGTTGCACTGTACTATGAGGAAACGGTACTAATTATGTGAAACTATTGGTAAACCGTAAACATTTGTCAGAAGGCAATAGGATAAAACTTCCGGCTCCTCGGGCTGGTGCGAATATTTCAATGTCGTTTGTGCCAAACCGTTGGTTTGTGACACACCTTTACGCGTCTCTCGCTCGCGGCGCTCGCTTGAAAACAATAGCCTAACCTAAAACCAATCCATCTTGCGTTCATTATTCGATATGATGGCGACATATTTCAAATTTGCGAACGTTTCGGATCGGTTGTGGTGTTGGACTAGGTTTTTACGAGCGAGCGGAGCGAGCGAGCAACGGTCACAATTTCCAAGCTATACATATACCATATATTGTCTTGCATATAATTCGTGCTTGTACCTAATTTTGTCAGCCATTTCGGACATCACGTTGCACTGTACTATGAGGAAACGGTACTAATTATGTGAGACTATTGGTAAACCGTAAACATTTGTCAGAAGGCAATAGGATAAAGACTTCCGGCTCCTCGGGCTGGTGCGATGTATCAATGTCCGTATTTGCCAAACCGATGGTTTGTGACACACCTTTACGCGTCTCTCGTTCGCTGCGCTCGCACGAAAGCTATAGCCTAACCTAAAACCAATCCATCTTCCGTTCATTATTCGATATGGTGGCGACATATTTCAAATTTGCGAACGTGTGGGATCGGTTGTGAGGTTGGACTAGATTTTTACGAGCGAGCGGAGCGAGCGAGCAACGGTCACAATTTCCAAGCTATACATATACCTTCTATTGCCTTCCATATATTTCGTGTTATTACCTAATTTTGTCAGCCATTTCGGACATCACGTTGCACTGTACTATGAGGAAACGGTACTAATTATGTGAAACTATTGGTAAACCGTAAACATTTGTCAGAAGGCAATAGGATAAATACTTCCGGCTCCTCGGGCTGGTGCGAATATTTCAATGTCCGTATGTGCCAAACCGTTGGTTTATGACACACCTTTACGCGGTCTCTCGCTCGCGGCGCTCGCTCGAAAACTTAGCCTAACCTAAAACCAATCCATCTTGCGTTCATTATTCGATATGATGGCGACATATTTCAAATTTGCGAACGTGTCGGATCGGTTGTGAGGTTGGACTAGATTTTTTACGAGCGAGCGGAGCGAGCGAGCAAAGGCCACAATTTCCAAGCAATACATATACCATATATTGTCTTGCATATATTTCGAGATTGTACCTAATTTTGTCAGCCATTTCGAACATCACGCAGCACTGTACTATGAGGAAACGGTACTAATTATGTGAAACTATTCATAAACTGTAAACATGTGTCGGTAGGCAATAGGATAAATACTTCCGGCTCCTCGGGCTGGTGCGAATATTTCAATGTCCGTATGTGCCAAACCGTTGGTTTATGACACACCGAAACGCGTCTCTGGCTCGCGGCGCTCGCTCGAATACTATAGCCTAACCTAAAACCAATCCATCTTGCGTTCATTATTTCGATATGATGGCGACATATTTCAAATTTGCGAACGTTTCGGATCGGTTGTGGGGTTTGACTAGATTTTTACGAGCGAGCGGAGCGAGCGAGCAACGGTCACAATTTCAAGCTTATACATATACCATATATTGTCTTGCATATATTTCGTGCTTGTACCTAATTGTGTCAGCCATTTCGGACATCACGTTGCACTGTACTATGAGGAAACGGTACTAATTATGTGAAACTATTGGTAAACCGTAAACATTTGTCAGAAGGCAAAGGATAAAGACTTCCGGCTCCTCGGGCTGGTGCGAATATTTCAATGTCCGTATGTGCCAAACCGTTGGTTTGTGACACACCTTTACGCGTCTCTCGTTCGCTGCGCTCGCACGAAAGCTATAGCCTAACCTAAAACCAATCCATCTTCCGTTCATTATTCGATATGGTTGGCGACATATTTCAAATTTGCGAACGTGTCGGATCGGTTGTGAGGTTGGACTAGATTTTTTCGAGCGAGCGGAGCGAGCGAGCAACGATCACAATTTCCAACCTATACATACACCTTATATTGCCTTGCATATATGTCGTGTTATTACCTAATTTTGTCAGCCATTTCGGACATCACATTGCACTGTACTATGAGGAAATAGTACTATTTATTGTGAAACAATTCATAAACTGTAAACATGTGTCGGTAGGCAATAGGATAAATACTTCCGGCTCCTCGGGCTGATGCGAATATTTCAATGTCCGTATGTGCCAAACCGTTGGTTTATGACACACCTATACGCGTCTCTCGCTCGCTGCGCTCGCTCGAAAACTATAGCCTAACCTAAAACCAATCCATCTTGCGTTCATTATTCCATATGATGGCGACCTATTTCAAATTTGCGAACGTGTCGGATCGGTTGTGAGGTTGGGCTAGATTTTTACGATCGAGCGGAGCGAGCGAGCAACGGTCACAATTTCCAAGCTATACATATACCATATATTGTCTTGCATATATTTCGTGCTTGTACCTAATTTTGTCAGCCATTTCGGACATCACGTTGCACTGTACTATGAGGAAACGGTACTAATTATGTGAAACTATTGGTAAACCGTAAACATTTGTCAGAAGGCAATAGGATAAAGACTTCCGGCTCCTCGGGCTGGTGCGAATATTTCAATGTCCGTATGTGCCAAACCGTTGGTTTGTGACACACCTTTACGCGTCTCTCGTGCGCCGCGCTCGCACGAAAGCTATAGCCTAACCTAAAACCAATCCATCTTCCGTTCATTATTCGATATGGTGGCGACATATTTCAAATTTGCGAACGTGTCGGATCGGTTGTGAGGTTGGACTAGATTTTTTCGAGCGAGCGGAGCGAGCGAGCAACGATCACAATTTCCAACCTATACATACAGCTTATATTGCCTTGCATATTTGTCGTGTTATTATCTAATTTTGTCAGCCATTTCGGACATCACATTGCATTGTACTATGTGGAAATAGTACTATTTATGTGAAACTATTCATAAACTGTAAACATGTGTCGGTAGGCAATAGGATAAATACTTCCGGCTCCTCGGGCTGGTGCGAATATTTCAATGTCCGTATGTGCCAAACCGTTGGTTTGTGACACACCTTTACGCGTCTCTCGCTCGCGGCGCTCGCTCGAAAACTATAGCCTAACCTAAAACCAATCCATCTTGCGTTCATTATTCGATATGATGGCGACATATTTCAAATTTGCGAACGTTTCGGATCGGTTGTGGGGTTGGACTAGGTTTTTACGAGCGAGCGGAGCGAGCGAGCAACGGTCACAATTTCCAAGCTATACATATACCATATATTGTCTTGCATATAATTCGTGCTTGTACCTAATTTTGTCAGCCATTTCGGACATCACGTTGCACTGTACTATGAGGAAACGGTACTAATTATGTGAGACTATTGGTAAACCGTAAACATTTGTCAGAAGGCAATAGGATAAAGACTTCCGGCTCCTCGGGCTGGTGCGAATGTATCAATGTCCCGTATTTGCCAAACCGATGGTTTGTGACACACCTTTACGCGTCTCTCGTTCGCTGCGCTCGCACGAAAGCTATAGCCTAACCTAAAACCAATCCATCTTCCGTTCATTATTCGATATGGTGGCGACATATTTCAAATTTGCGAACGTGTGGGATCGGTTGTGAGGTTGGACTAGATTTTTACGAGCGAGCGGAGCGAGCGAGCAACGGTCACAATTTCCAAGCTATACATATACCTTCTATTGCCTTCCATATATTTCGTGTTATTACCTAATTTTGTCAGCCATTTCGGACATCACGTTGCACTGTACTATGAGGGAAACGGTACTAATTATGTGAAACTATTGGTAAACCGTAAACATTTGTCAGAAGGCAATAGGATAAATACTTCCGGCTCCTCGGGCTGGTGCGAATATTTCAATGTCCGTATGTGCCAAACCGTTGGTTTATGACACACCTTTACGCGTCTCTCGCACGCGGCGCTCGCTCGAAAACTACAGCCTAACCTAAAACCAATCCATCTTGCGTTCATTATTCGATATGATGGCGACATATTTCAAATTTGCGAACGTGTCGGATCGGTTTGTGAGGTTGGACTAGATTTTTACGAGCGAGCGGAGCGAGCGAGCAACGGCCACAATTTCCAAGCTATACATATACCATATATTGTCTTGCATATATTTCGAGATTGTACCTAATTTTGTCAGCCATTTCGGACATCACGCAGCACTGTACTATGAGGAAACGGTACTAATTATGTGAAACTATTCATAAACTGTAAACATGTGTCGGTAGGCAATAGGATAAATACTTCCGGCTCCTCGGGCTGGTGCGAATATTTCAATGTCCGTATGTGCCAAACCGTTGGTTTATGACACACCGATACGCGTCTCTGGCTCGCTGCGCTCGCTCGAAAACTATAGCCAAACCTAAAACCAATCCATCTTGCGTTCATTATTCGATATGATGGCGACATATTTCAAATTTGCGAACGTTTCGGATCGGTTGTGGGGTTGGACTAGATTTTTACGAGCGAGCGGAGCGAGCGAGCAACGGCCACAATTTCCAAGCTATACATATACCATATATTGTCTTGCATATATTTCGAGCTTGTACCTAATTTTGTCAGCCATTTCGGACATCACGCTGCACTGTACTATGAGGAAACGGTACTAATTATGTGAAACTATTCATAAACTGTAAACATGTGTCGGTAGGCAATAGGATAAATACTTCCGGCTCCTCGGGCTGGTGCGAATATTTCAATGTCCGTATGTGCCAAACCGTTGGTTTATGACACACCTTTACGCGTCTCTCGCTCGCGGCGCTCGCTCGAAAACTATAGCCTAACCTAAAACCAATCCATCTTGCGTTCATTATTCGATATGATGGCGACATATTTCAAATTTGCGAACGTGTCGGATCGGTTGTGAGGTTGGACTAGATTTTGACGAGCGAGCGGAGCGAGCGAGCAACGGTCACAATTTCCAAGCTATACATATACCATATATTGTCTTGCATATATTTCGAGCTTGTACCTAATTTTGTCAGCCATTTCGGACATCACGCTGCACTGTACTATGAGAAAACGGTACTAATTATGTGAAACTATTGGTAAACCGTAAACATTTGTCAGAAGGCAATAGGATAAAGACTTCCGGCTCCTCGGGCTGGTGCGAATATTTCAATGTCCGTATGTGCCAAACCGTTGGTTTGTGGCACACCTTTACGCGTCTCTCGTTCGCTGCGCTCGCACGAAAGCTATAGCCTAACCTAGAACCAATCCATCTTCCGTTCATTATTCGATATGGTGGCGACATATTTCAAATTTGCGAACGTGTGGGATCGGTTGTGAGGTTGGACTAGATTTTTACGAGCGAGCGGAGCGAGCGAGCAACGGTCACAATTTCCAAGCTATACATATACCTTATATTGCCTTCCATATATTTCGTGTTATTACCTAATTCTGTCAGCCATTTCGGACATCACGCTGCACTGTACTATGAGGAAACGGTACTAATTATGTGAAACTATTCATAAACTGTAAACATGTGTCGGTAGGCAATAGGATAAATACTTCCGACTCCTCGGGCTGGTGCGAATATTTCAATGTCCGTATGTGCCAAACCGTTGGTTTATGACACACCTTTACGCGTCTCTCGCTCGCGGCGCTCGCTCGAAAACTATAGCCTAACCTAAAACCAATCCATCTTGCGTTCATTATTCGATATGATGGCGACATATTTCAAATTTGCGAACGGGTCGGATCGGTTGTGAGGTTCGACTAGATTTTTTCGAGCGAGCGGAGCGAGCGAGCAACGGTCACAATTTCCAAGCTATACATATACCATATATTGTCTTGCATATATTTCGAGCTTGTACCTAATTTTGTCAGCCATTTCGGACATCACGCTGCACTGTACTATGAGGAAACGGTACTAATTATGTGAAACTATTGGTAAACCGTAAACATTTGTCAGAAGGCAATAGGATAAAGACTTCCGGCTCCTCGGGCTGGTGCGAATATATCAATGTCCGTATGTGCCAAACCGATGGTTTGTGACACACCTTTACGCGTTTCTCGTTCGCTGCGCTCGCACGAAACCTATAGCCTAACCTAAAACCAATCCATCTTCCGTTCATTATTCGATATGGTGGCGACATATTTCAAATTTGCGAACGTGTGGGATCGGTTGTGAGGTTGGACTAGATTTTTACGAGCGAGCGGAGCGAGCGAGCAACGGTCACAATTTCCAACCTATACATATACCTTATATTGCCTTCCATATATTTCGTGTTATTACCTAATTTTTTCAGCCATTTCGGACAGCACGTTGCACTGTACTATGAGGAAACGGTACTAATTATGTGAAACTATTGGTAAACCGTAAACATTTGTCAGAAGGCAATAGGATAAATACTTCCGGCTCCTCGGGCTGGTGCGAATATTTCAATGTCCGTATGTGCCAAACCGTTGGTTTATGACACACCTTTACGCGTCTCTCGCTCGCGGCGCTCGCTCGAAAACTATAGCCTAACCTAAAACCAATCCATCTTGCGTTCATTATTCGATATGATGGCGACATATTTCAAATTTGCGAACGTGTCGGATCGGTTGCGAGGTTGGACTAGATTTTTACGAGCGAGCGGAGCGAGCGAGCAACGGCCACAATTTCCAAGCTATACATATACCATATATTGTCTTGCATATATTTCAAGCTTGTACCTAATTTTGTCAGCCATTTCGGACATCACGCTGCACTGTACTATGAGGAAACGGTACTAATTATGTGAAACTATTCATAAACTGTAAACATGTGTCGGTAGGCAATAGGATAAATACTTCCGGCTCCTCGGGCTGGTGCGAATATTTCAATGTCCGTATGTGCCAAACCGTTGGTTTATGACACACCGAAACGCGTCTCTGGCTCGCGGCGCTCGCTCGAAAACTATAGCCTAACCTAAGACCAATCCATCTTGCGTTCATTATTCGATATGATGGCGACATATTTCAAATTTGCGAACGTTTCGGATCGGTTGTGGGGTTGGACTATATTTTTACGAGCGAGCGGAGCGAGCGGGCAACGGTCACAATTTCCAAGCTATACATATACCATATATTGTCTTGCATATATTTCGTGCTTGTACCTAATTGTGTCAGCCATTTCGGACATCACGTTGCACTGTACTATGAGGAAACGGTACTAATTATGTGAAACTATTCGTAAACCGTAAACATTTGTCAGAAGGCAATAGGATAAAGACTTCCGGTTCCTCGGGCTGGTGCGAATATATCAATGTCCGTATGTGCCAAACCGATGGTTTGTGACACACCTTTACGCGTCTCTCGTTCGCTGCGCTCGCACGAAAGCTATAGCCTAACCTAAAACCAATCCATCTTCCGTTCATTATTCGATATGGTGGCGACATATTTCAAATTTGCGAACGTGTGGGATCGGTTGTGAGGTTGGACTAGATTTTAACGAGCGAGCGGAGCGAGCGAGCAACGGTCACAATTTCCAACCTATACATATACCTTATATTGCCTTCCATATATTTCGTATTATTACCTAATTTTGTCAGCCATTTCGGACATCACGCTGCACTGTACTATGAGAAGACGGTACTAATTATGTGAGACTATTGGTAAACCGTAAACATTTGTCAGAAGGCAATAGGATAAAGACTTCCGGCTCCTCGGGCTGGTGCGAATGTATCAATGTCCGTATGTGCCAAACCGATGGTTTGTGACACACCTTTACGCGTCTCTCGTTCGCTGCGCTCGCACGAAAGCTATAGCCTAACCTAAAACCAATCCATCTTCCGTTCATTATTCGATATGGTGGCGACATATTTCAAATTTGCGAACGTGTGGGATCGGTTGTGAGGTTGGACTAGATTTTTACGAGCGAGCGGAGCGAGCGAGCAACGGTCACAATTTCCAAGCTATACATATACCATATATTGTCTTGCATATATTTCGTGCTTGTACCTAATTTTGTCAGCCATTTCGGACATCACGTTGCACTGTACTATGAGGAAACGGTACTAATTATGTGAAACTATTGGTAAACCGTAAACATTTTTCAGCAGGCAATAGGATAAAGACTTCCGGCTCCTCGGGCTGGTGCGAATATATCAATGTCCGTATGTGCCAAACCGTTGGTTTGTGACACACCTTTACGCGTCTCTCGTTCGCCGCGCTCGCACGAAAGCTATAGCCTAACCTAAAACCAATCCATCTTCCGTTCATTATTCGATATGGTGGCGACATATTTCAAATTTGCGAACGTGTCGGATCGGTTGTGAGGTTGGACTAGATTTTTTCGAGCGAGCGGAGCTAGCGAGCAACGATCACAATTTCCAACCTATACATACAGCTTATATTGCCTTGCATATATGTCGTGTTATTACCTAATTTTGTCAGCCATTTCGGACATCACATTGCATTGTACTATGTGGAAATAGTACTATTTATGTGAAACTATTCATAAACTGTAAACATGTGTCGGTAGGCAATAGGATAAAGACTTCCGGCTCCTCGGGCTGGTGCGAATATTTCAATGTCCGTATGTGCCAAACCGTTGGTTTGTGGCACACCTTTACGCGTCTCTCGTTCGCTACGCTCGCACGAAAGCTATAGCCTAACCTAGAACCAATCCATCTTCCGTTCATTATTCGATATGGTGGCGACATATTTCAAATTTGCGAACGTGTGGGATCGGTTGTGAGGTTGGACTAGATTTTTACGAGCGAGCGGAGCGAGCGAGCACCGGTCAGAATTTCCAAGCTATACATATACCTTATATTGCCTTCCATATATTTCGTGTTATTACCTAATTCTGTCAGCCATTTCGGACATCACGCTGCACTGTACTATGAGGAAACGGTACTAATTATGTGAAACTATTCATAAACTGTAAACATGTGTCGGTAGGCAATAGGATAAATACTTCCGGCTCCTCGGGCTGGTGCGAATATTTCAATGTCCGTATGTGCCAAACCGTTGGTTTATGACACACCTTTACGCGTCTCTCGCTCGCGGCGCTCGCTCGAAAACTATAGCCTAACCTAAAACCAATCCATCTTGCGTTCATTATTCGATATGATGGCGACATATTTCAAATTTGCGAACGGGTCGGATCGGTTGTGAGGTTCGACTAGATTTTTTCGAGCGAGCGGAGCGAGCGAGCAACGGTCACAATTTCCAAGCTATACATATACCATATATTGTCTTGCATATATTTCGAGCTTGTACCTAATTTTGTCAGCCATTTCGGACATCACGCTGCACTGTACTATGAGGAAACGGTACTAATTATGTGAAACTATTCGTAAACCGTAAACATTTGTCAGAAGGCAATAGGATAAAGACTTCCGGCTCCTCGGGCTGGTGCGAATATATCAATGTCCGTATCTGCCAAACCGATGGTTTGTGACACACCTTTACGCGTCTCTCGTTCGCTGCGCTCGCACGAAAGCTATAGCCTAACCTAAAACCAATCCATCTTCAGTTCATTATTCGATATGGTGGCGACATAATTCAAATTTGCCAACGTGTGGGATCGGTTGTGAGGTTGGACTAGATTTTTACGAGCGAGCGGAGCGAGCGAGCAACGGTCAGAATTTCCAACCTATACATATACCTTATATTGCCATCCATATATTTCGTGTTATTACCTAATTCTGTCAGCCATTTCGGACATCACGCTGCACTGTACTATGAGGAAACGGTACTAATTATGTGAAACTATTCATAAACTGTAAACATGTGTCGGTAGGCAATAGGATAAATACTTCCGGCTCCTCGGGCTGGTGCGAATATTTCAATGTCCGTATGTGCCAAACCGTTGGTTTATGACACACCTTTACGCGTCTCTCGCTCGCGGCGCTCGCTCGAAAACTATAGCCTAACCTAAAACCAATCCATCTTGCGTTCATTATTCGATATGATGGCGACATATTTCAAATTTGCGAACGGGTCGGATCGGTTGTGAGGTTCGACTAGATTTTTTCGAGCGAGCGGAGCGAGCGAGCAACGGTCACAATTTCCAAGCTATACATATACCATATATTGTCTTGCATATATTTCGAGCTTGTACCTAATTTTGTCAGCCATTTCGGACATCACGCTGCACTGTACTATGAGGAAACGGTACTAATTATGTGAAACTATTCGTAAACCGTAAACATTTGTCAGAAGGCAATAGGATAAAGACTTCCGGCTCCTCGGGCTGGTGCGAATATATCAATGTCCGTATGTGCCAAACCGATGGTTTGTGACACACCTTTACGCGTCTCTCGTTCGCTGCGCTCGCACGAAAGCTATAGCCTAACCTAAAACCAATCCATCTTCAGTTCATTATTCGATATGGTGGCGACATAATTCAAATTTGCGAACGTGTGGGATCGGTTGTGAGGTTGGACTAGATTTTTACGAGCGAGCGGAGCGAGCGAGCAACGGTCACAATTTCCAACCTATACATATACCTTATATTGCCTTCCATATATTTCGTGTTATTACCTAATTTTGTCAGCCATTTCGGACATCACATTGCATTGTACTATGTGGAAATAGTACTATTTATGTGAAACTATTCATAAACTGTAAACATGTGTCGGTAGGCAATAGGATAAATACTTCCGGCTCCTCGGGCTGGTGCGAATATTTCAATGTCCGTATGTGCCAAACCGTTGGTTTATGACACACCTTTACGCGTCTCTCGCTCGCGGCGCTCGCTCGAAAACTATAGCCTAACCTAAAACCAATCCATCCTGCGTTCATTATTCGATATGATGGCGACATATTTCAAATTTGCGAACGTGTCGGATCGGTTGTGAGGTTGGACTAGATTTTTACGAGCGAGCGGAGCGAGCGAGCAACGGCCACAATTTCCAAGCTATACATATACCATATATTGCCTTGCATATATTTCGAGCTTGTACCTAATTTTGTCAGCCATTTCGGACATCACGCTGCACTGTACTATGAGAAAACGGTACTAATTATGTGAAACTATTGGTAAACCGTAAACATTTGTCAGATGGCAATAGGATAAAGACTTCCGGCTCCTCGGGCTGGTGCGAATATTTCAATGTCCGTATGTGCCAAACCGTTGGTTTGTGGCACACCTTTACGCGTCTCTCGTTCGCTGCGCTCGCACGAAAGCTATAGCCTAACCTAGAACCAATCCATCTTCCGTTCATTATTCGATATGGTGGCGACATATTTCAAATTTGCGAACGTGTGGGATCGGTTGTGAGGTTGGACTAGATTTTTACGAGCGAGCGGAGCGAGCGAGCACCGGTCACAATTTCCAAGCTATACATATACCTTATATTGCCTTCCATATATTTCGTGTTATTACCTAATTCTGTCAGCCATTTCGGACATCACGCTGCACTGTACTATGAGGAAACGGTACTAATTATGTGAAACTATTCATAAACTGTAAACATGTGTCGGTAGGCAATAGGATAAATACTTCCGGCTCCTCGGGCTGGTGCGAATATTTCAATGTCCGTATGTGCCAAACCGTTGGTTTATGACATACCTTTACGCGTCTCTCGCTCGCGGCGCTCGCTCGAAAACTATAGCCTAACCTAAAACCAATCCATCTTGCGTTCATTATTCGATATGATGGCGACATATTTCAAATTTGCGAACGGGTCGGATCGGTTGTGAGGTTCGACTAGATTTTTTCGAGCGAGCGGAGCGAGCGAGCAACGGTCACAATTTCCAAGCTATACATATACCATATATTGTCTTGCATATATTTCGAGCTTGTACCTAATTTTGTCAGCCATTTCGGACATCACGCTGCACTGTACTATGAGGAAACGGTACTAATTATGTGAAACTATTCGTAAACCGTAAACATTTGTCAGAAGGCAATAGGATAAAGACTTCCGGCTCCTCGGGCTGGTGCGAATATATCAATGTCCGTATGTGCCAAACCGATGGTTTGTGACACACCTTTACGCGTCTCTCGTTCGCTGCGCTCGCACGAAAGCTATAGCCTAACCTAAAACCAATCCATCTTCAGTTCATTATTCGATATGGTGGCGACATAATTCAAATTTGCGAACGTGTGGGATCGGTTGTGAGGTTGGACTAGATTTTTACGAGCGAGCGGAGCGAGCGAGCAACGGTCACAATTTCCAACCTATACATATACCTTATATTGCCTTCCATATATTTCGTGTTATTACCTAATTTTGTCAGCCATTTCGGACATCACATTGTATTGTACTATGTGGAAATAGTACTATTTATGTGAAACTATTCATAAACTGTAAACATGTGTCGGTAGGCAATAGGATAAATACTTCCGGCTCCTCGGGCTGGTGCGAATATTTCAATGTCCGTATGTGCCAAACCGTTGGTTTATGACACACCTTTACGCGTCTCTCGCTCGCGGCGCTCGCTCGAAAACTATAGCCTAACCTAAAACCAATCCATCCTGCGTTCATTATTCGATATGATGGCGACATATTTCAAATTTGCGAACGTGTCGGATCGGTTGTGAGGTTGGACTAGATTTTTACGAGCGAGCGGAGCGAGCGAGCAACGGCCACAATTTCCAAGCTATACATATACCATATATTGTCTTGCATATATTTCGAGCTTGTACCTAATTTTGTCAGCCATTTCGGACATCACGCTGCACTGTACTATGAGGAAACGGTACTAATTATGTGAAACTATTCATAAACTGTAAACATGTGTCGGTAGGCAATAGGATAAATACTTCCGGCTCCTCGGGCTGGTGCGAATATTTCAATGTCCGTATGTGCCAAACCGTTGGTTTATGACACACCTTTACGCGTCTCTCGCTCGCGGCGCTCGCTCGAAAACTATAGCCTAACCTAAAACCAATCCATCTTGCGTTCATTATTCGATATGATGGCGACATATTTCAAATTTGCGAACGTGTCGGATCGGTTGTGAGGTTGGACTAGATTTTGACGAGCGAGCGGAGCGAGCGAGCAACGGTCACAATTTCCAAGCTATACATATACCATATATTGTCTTGCATATATTTCGAGCTTGTACCTAATTTTGTCAGCCATTTCGGACATCACGCTGCACTGTACTATGAGAAAACGGTACTAATTATGTGAAACTATTGGTAAACCGTAAACATTTGCCAGAAGGCAATAGGATAAAGACTTCCGGCTCCTCGGGCTGGTGCGAATATTTCAATGTCCGTATGTGCCAAACCGATGGTTTGTGACACACCTTTACGCGTCTCTCGTTCGCTGCGCTCGCACGAAAGCTATAGCCTAACCTAAAACCAATCCATCTTCCGCTCATTATTCGATATGGTGGCGACATATTTCAAATTTGCGAACGTGTGGGATCGGTTGTGAGGTTGGACTAGATATTTACGAGCGAGCGGAGCGAGCGAGCAACGGTCACAATTTCCAAGCTATAAATATACCTTATATTGCCTTCCATATATTTCGTGTTATTACCTAATTTTGTCAGCCATTTCGGACATCACATTGCACTGTACTATGAGGAAATAGTACTATTTATGTGAAACTATTCATAAACTGTAAACATGTGTCGGTAGGCAATAGGATAAATACTTCCGGCTCCTCGGGCTGGTGCGAATATTTCAATGTCCGTATGTGCCAAACCGTTGGTTTATGACACACCGATACGCGTCTCTCGCTCGCGGCGCTCGCTCGAAAACTATAGCCTAACCTAAAACCAATCCATCTTGCGTTCATTATTCGATATGATGGCGACATATTTCAAATTTGCGAACGTTTCGGATCGGTTGTGGGGTTGGACTAGATTTTTACGAGCGAGCGGAGCGAGCGAGCAACGGTCACAATTTCCAAGCTATACATATACCATATATTGTCTTGCATATAATTCGTGCTTGTACCTAATTTTGTCAGCCATTTCGGACATCACGTTGCACTGTACTATGAGGAAACGGTACTAATTATGTGAGACTATTGGTAAACCGTAAACATTTGTCAGAAGGCAATAGGATAAAGACTTCCGGCTCCTCGGGCTGGTGCGAATGTATCAATGTCCGTATGTGCCAAACCGATGGTTTGTGACACACCTTTACGCGTCTCTCGTTCGCTGCGCTCGCACGAAAGCTATAGCCTAACCGAAAACCAATCCACCTTCCGTTCATTATTCGATATGGTGGCGACATATTTCAAATTTGCGAACGTGTCGGGTCGGTTGTGAGGTTGGACTAGATTTTTACGAGCGAGCGGAGCGAGCGAGCAACGGTCACAATTTCCAAGCTATACATATACCATATATTGTCTTGCATATATTTCGTGCTTGTACCTAATTTTGTCAGCCATTTCGGACATCACGTTGGACTGTACTATGAGGAAACGGTACTAATTATGTGAGACTATTGGTAAACCGTAAACATTTGTCAGAAGGCAATAGGATAAAGACTTCCGGCTCCTCGGGCTGGTGCGAATATATCAATGTCCGTATGTGCCAAACCGATGGTTTGTGACACACCTTTACGCGTCTCTCGTTCGCTGCGCTCGCACGAAAGCTATAGCCTATCCTAAAACCAATCCATCTTCCGTTCATTATTCGATATGGTGGCGACATATTTCAAATTTGCGAACGTGTGGGATCGGTTGTGAGGTTGGACTAGATTTTTACGAGCGAGCGGAGCGAGCGAGCAACGGTCACAATTTCCAACCTATACATATACCTTATATTGCCTTCCATATATTTCGTGTTATTACCTAATTTTGTCAGCCATTTCGGACATCACATTGCACTGTACTATGAGGAAATAGTACTATTTATGTGAAACTATTCATAAACTGTAATCATGTGTCGGTAGGCAATAGGATAAATACTTCCGGCTCCTCGGGCTGGTGCGAATATATCAATGTCCGTATGTGCCAAACCGATGGTTTGTGACACACCTTTACGCGTCTCTCGTTCGCTGCGCTCGCACGAAAGCTATAGCCTAACCTAAAACCAATCCATCTTCCGTTCATTATTCGATATGGTGGCGACATATTTCAAATTTGCGAACGTGTGGGATCGGTTGTGAGGTTGGACTAGATTTTTACGAGCGAGCGGAGCGAGCGAGCAACGGTCACAATTTCCAACCTATACATATACCTTATATTGCCTTCCATATATTTCGTGTTATTACCTAATTTTGTCAGCCATTTCGGACATCACATTGCACTGTACTATGAGGAAATAGTACTATTTATGTGAAACTATTCATAAACTGTAATCATGTGTCGGTAGGCAATAGGATAAATACTTCCGGCTCCTCGGGCTGGTGCGAATATATCAATGTCCGTATGTGCCAAACCGATGGTTTGTGACACACCTTTACGCGTCTCTCGTTCGCTGCGCTCGCACGAAAGCTATAGCCTAACCTAAAACCAATCCATCTTCCGTTCATTATTCGATATGGTGGCGACATATTTCAAATTTGCGAACGTGTGGGATCGGTTGTGAGGTTGGACTAGATTTTTACGAGCGAGCGGATCGAGCGAGCAACGGTCACAATTTCCAAGCTATAAATATACCTTATATTGCCTTCCATATATTTCGTGTTATTACCTAATTTTGTCAGCCATTTCGGACATCACATTGCACTGTACTATGAGGAAATAGTACTATTTATGTGAAACTACTCATAAACTGTAAACATGTGTCGGTAGGCAATAGGATAAATACTTCCGGCTCCTCGGGCTGGTGCGAATATTTCAATGTCCGTATGTGCCAAACCGTTGGTTTATGACACACCGATACGCGTCTCTGGCTCGCGGCGCTCGCTCGAAAACTATAGCCTAACCTAAAACCAATCCATCTTGCGTTCATTATTCGATATGATGGCGACATATTTCAAATTTGCGAACGTTTCGGATCGGTTGTGGGGTTGGACTAGATTTTTACGAGCGAGCGGAGCGAGCGAGCAACGGTCACAATTTCCAAGCTATACATATACCATATATTGTCTTGCATATAATTCGTGCTTGTACCTAATTTTGTCAGCCATTTCGGACATCACGTTGCACTGTAATATGAGGAAACGGTAGTAATTATGTGAGACTATTGGTAAACCGTAAACATTTGTCAGAAGGCAATAGGATAAAGACTTCCGGCTCCTCGGGCTGGTGCGAATGTATCAATGTCCGTATGTGCCAAACCGATGGTTTGTGACACACCTTTACGCGTCTCTCGTTCGCTGCGCTCGCACGAAAGCTATAGCCTAACCTAAAACCAATCCACCTTCCGTTCATTATTCGATATGGTGGCGACATATTTCAAATTTGCGAACGTGTGGGATCGGTTGTGAGGTTGGACTAGATTTTTACGAGCGAGCGGAGCGAGCGAGCAACGGTCACAATTTCCAAGCTATACATATACCTTATATTGCCTTCCATATATTTCGTGTTATTACCTAATTTTGTCAGCCATTTCGGACATCACATTGCACTGTACTATGAGGAAATAGTACTATTTATATGAAACTATTCATAAACTGTAAACATGTGTCGGTAGGCAATATGATAAATACTTCCGGCTCCTCGGGCTGGTGCGAATATTTCAATGTCCGTATGTGCCAAACCGTTGGTTTATGACACACCTTTACGCGTCTCTTGCTCGCGGCGCTCGCTCGAAAACTATAGCCTAACCTAAAACCAATCCATCTTGCGTTCATTATTCGATATGATGGCGACATATTTCAAATTTGCGAACGTGTCGGATCGGTTGTGAGGTTGGACTAGATTTTGACGAGCGAGCGGAGCGAGCGAGCAACGGTCACAATTTCCAAGCTATACATATACCATATATTGTCTTGCATATATTTCGAGCTTGTACCTAATTTTGTCAGCCATTTCGGACATCACGCTGCACTGTACTATGAGAAAACGGTACTAATTATGTGAAACTATTGGTAAACCGTAAACATTTGCCAGAAGGCAATAGGATAAAGACTTCCGGCTCCTCGGGCTGGTGCGAATATTTCAATGTCCGTATGTGCCAAACCGATGGTTTGTGACACACCTTTACGCGTCTCTCGTTCGCTGCGCTCGCACGAAAGCTATAGCCTAACCTAAAACCAATCCATCTTCCGTTCATTATTCGATATGGTGGCGACATATTTCAAATTTGCGAACGTGTGGGATCGGTTGTGAGGTTGGACTAGATTTTTACGAGCGAGCGGATCGAGCGAGCAACGGTCACAATTTCCAAGCTATAAATATACCTTATATTGCCTTCCATATATTTCGTGTTATTACCTAATTTTGTCAGCCATTTCGGACATCACATTGCACTGTACTATGAGGAAATAGTACTATTTATGTGAAACTATTCATAAACTGTAAACATGTGTCGGTAGGCAATAGGATAAATACTTCCGGCTCCTCGGGCTGGTGCGAATATTTCAATGTCCGTATGTGCCAAACCGTTGGTTTATGACACACCGATACGCGTCTCTGGCTCGCGGCGCTCGCTCGAAAACTATAGCCTAACCTAAAACCAATCCATCTTGCGTTCATTATTCGATATGATGGCGACATATTTCAAATTTGCGAACGTTTCGGATCGGTTGTGGGGTTGGACTAGATTTTTACGAGCGAGCGGAGCGAGCGAGCAACGGTCACAATTTCCAAGCTATACATATACCATATATTGTCTTGCATATATTTCGTGCTTGTACCTAATTTTGTCAGCCATTTCGGACATCACGTTGGACTGTACTATGAGGAAACGGTAGTAATTATGTGAGACTATTGGTAAACCGTAAACATTTGTCGGAAGGCAATAGGATAAAGACTTCCGGCTCCTCGGGCTGGTGCGAATATATCAATGTCCGTATGTGCCAAACCGATGGTTTGTGACACACCTTTACGCGTCTCTCGTTCGCTGCGCTCGCACGAAAGCTATAGCCTATCCTAAAACCAATCCATCTTCCGTTCATTATTCGATATGGTGGCGACATATTTCAAATTTGCGAACGTGTGGGATCGGTTGTGAGGTTGGACTAGATTTTTACGAGCGAGCGGAGCGAGCGAGCAACGGTCACAATTTCCAACCTATACATATACCTTATATTGCCTTCCATATATTTCGTGTTATTACCTAATTTTGTCAGCCATTTCGGACATCACATTGCACTGTACTATGAGGAAATAGTACTATTTATGTGAAACTATTCATAAACTGTAATCATGTGTCGGTAGGCAATAGGATAAATACTTCCGGCTCCTCGGGCTGGTGCGAATATATCAATGTCCGTATGTGCCAAACCGATGGTTTGTGACACACCTTTACGCGTCTCTCGTTCGCTGCGCTCGCACGAAAGCTATAGCCTAACCTAAAACCAATCCATCTTCCGTTCATTATTCGATATGGTGGCGACATATTTCAAATTTGCGAACGTGTGGGATCGGTTGTGAGGTTGGACTAGATTTTTACGAGCGAGCGGATCGAGCGAGCAACGGTCACAATTTCCAAGCTATAAATATACCTTATATTGCCTTCCATATATTTCGTGTTATTACCTAATTTTGTCAGCCATTTCGGACATCACATTGCACTGTACTATGAGGAAATAGTACTATTTATGTGAAACTATTCATAAACTGTAAACATGTGTCGGTAGGCAATAGGATAAATACTTCCGGCTCCTCGGGCTGGTGCGAATATTTCAATGTCCGTATGTGCCAAACTGTTGGTTTATGACACACCGATACGCGTCTCTCGCTCGCGGCGCTCGCTCGAAAACTATAGCCTAACCTAAAACCAATCCATCTTGCGTTCATTATTCGATATGATGGCGACATATTTCAAATTTGCGAACGTTTCGGATCGGTTGTGGGGTTGGACTAGATTTTTACGAGCGAGCGGAGCGAGCGAGCAACGGTCACAATTTCCAAGCTATACATATACCATATATTGTCTTGCATATAATTCGTGCTTGTACCTAATCTTGTCAGCCATTTCGGACATCACGTTGCACTGTACTATGAGGAAACGGTACTAATTATGTGAGACTATTGGTAAACCGTAAACATTTGTCAGAAGGCAATAGGATAAAGACTTCCGGCTCCTCGGGCTGGTGCGAATGTATCAATGTCCGTATGTGCCAAACCGATGGTTTGTGACACACCTTTACGCGTCTCTCGTTCGCTGCGCTCGCACGAAAGCTATAGCCTAACCGAAAACCAATCCACCTTCCGTTCATTATTCGATATGGTGGCGACATATTTCAAATTTGCGAACGTGTCGGGTCGGTTGTGAGGTTGGACTAGATTTTTACGAGCGAGCGGAGCGAGCGAGCAACGGTCACAATTTCCAAGCTATACATATACCATATATTGTCTTGCATATATTTCGTGCTTGTACCTAATTTTGTCAGCCATTTCGGACATCACGTTGGACTGTACTATGAGGAAACGGTACTAATTATGTGAGACTATTGGTAAACCGTAAACATTTGTCAGAAGGCAATAGGATAAAGACTTCCGGCTCCTCGGGCTGGTGCGAATATATCAATGTCCGTATGTGCCAAACCGATGGTTTGTGACACACCTTTACGCGTCTCTCGTTCGCTGCGCTCGCACGAAAGCTATAGCCTATCCTAAAACCAATCCATCTTCCGTTCATTATTCGATATGGTGGCGACATATTTCAAATTTGCGAACGTGTGGGATCGGTTGTGAGGTTGGACTAGATTTTTACGAGCGAGCGGAGCGAGCGAGCAACGGTCACAATTTCCAACCTATACATATACCTTATATTGCCTTCCATATATTTCGTGTTATTACCTAATTTTGTCAGCCATTTCGGACATCACATTGCACTGTACTATGAGGAAATAGTACTATTTATGTGAAACTATTCATAAACTGTAATCATGTGTCGGTAGGCAATAGGATAAATACTTCCGGCTCCTCGGGCTGGTGCGAATATATCAATGTCCGTATGTGCCAAACCGATGGTTTGTGACACACCTTTACGCGTCTCTCGTTCGCTGCGCTCGCACGAAAGCTATAGCCTAACCTAAAACCAATCCATCTTCCGTTCATTATTCGATATGGTGGCGACATATTTCAAATTTGCGAACGTGTGGGATCGGTTGTGAGGTTGGACTAGATTTTTACGAGCGAGCGGATCGAGCGAGCAACGGTCACAATTTCCAAGCTATAAATATACCTTATATTGCCTTCCATATATTTCGTGTTATTACCTAATTTTGTCAGCCATTTCGGACATCACATTGCACTGTACTATGAGGAAATAGTACTATTTATGTGAAACTATTCATAAACTGTAAACATGTGTCGGTAGGCAATAGGATAAATACTTCCGGCTCCTCGGGCTGGTGCGAATATTTCAATGTCCGTATGTGCCAAACCGTTGGTTTATGACACACCGATACGCGTCTCTCGCTCGCGGCGCTCGCTCGAAAACTATAGCCTAACCTAAAACCAATCCATCTTGCGTTCATTATTCGATATGATGGCGACATATTTCAAATTTGCGAACGTTTCGGATCGGTTGTGGGGTTGGACTAGATTTTTACGAGCGAGCGGAGCGAGCGAGCAACGGTCACAATTTCCAAGCTATACATATACCATATATTGTCTTGCATATAATTCGTGCTTGTACCTAATCTTGTCAGCCATTTCGGACATCACGTTGCACTGTACTATGAGGAAACGGTACTAATTATGTGAGACTATTGGTAAACCGTAAACATTTGTCAGAAGGCAATAGGATAAAGACTTCCGGCTCCTCGGGCTGGTGCGAATGTATCAATGTCCGTATGTGCCAAACCGATGGTTTGTGACACACCTTTACGCGTCTCTCGTTCGCTGCGCTCGCACGAAAGCTATAGCCTAACCGAAAACCAATCCACCTTCCGTTCATTATTCGATATGGTGGCGACATATTTCAAATTTGCGAACGTGTCGGGTCGGTTGTGAGGTTGGACTAGATTTTTACGAGCGAGCGGAGCGAGCGAGCAACGGTCACAATTTCCAAGCTATACATATACCATATATTGTCTTGCATATATTTCGTGCTTGTACCTAATTTTGTCAGCCATTTCGGACATCACGTTGGACTGTACTATGAGGAAACGGTACTAATTATGTGAGACTATTGGTAAACCGTAAACATTTGTCAGAAGGCAATAGGATAAAGACTTCCGGCTCCTCGGGCTGGTGCGAATATATCAATGTCCGTATGTGCCAAACCGATGGTTTGTGACACACCTTTACGCGTCTCTCGTTCGCTGCGCTCGCACGAAAGCTATAGCCTATCCTAAAACCAATCCATCTTCCGTTCATTATTCGATATGGTGGCGACATATTTCAAATTTGCGAACGTGTGGGATCGGTTGTGAGGTTGGACTAGATTTTTACGAGCGAGCGGAGCGAGCGAGCAACGGTCACAATTTCCAACCTATACATATACCTTATATTGCCTTCCATATATTTCGTGTTATTACCTAATTTTGTCAGCCATTTCGGACATCACATTGCACTGTACTATGAGGAAATAGTACTATTTATGTGAAACTATTCATAAACTGTAATCATGTGTCGGTAGGCAATAGGATAAATACTTCCGGCTCCTCGGGCTGGTGCGAATATATCAATGTCCGTATGTGCCAAACCGATGGTTTGTGACACACCTTTACGCGTCTCTCGTTCGCTGCGCTCGCACGAAAGCTATAGCCTAACCTAAAACCAATCCATCTTCCGTTCATTATTCGATATGGTGGCGACATATTTCAAATTTGCGAACGTGTGGGATCGGTTGTGAGGTTGGACTAGATTTTTACGAGCGAGCGGATCGAGCGAGCAACGGTCACAATTTCCAAGCTATAAATATACCTTATATTGCCTTCCATATATTTCGTGTTATTACCTAATTTTGTCAGCCATTTCGGACATCACATTGCACTGTACTATGAGGAAATAGTACTATTTATGTGAAACTATTCATAAACTGTAAACATGTGTCGGTAGGCAATAGGATAAATACTTCCGGCTCCTCGGGCTGGTGCGAATATTTCAATGTCCGTATGTGCCAAACCGTTGGTTTATGACACACCGATACGCGTCTCTGGCTCGCGGCGCTCGCTCGAAAACTATAGCCTAACCTAAAACCAATCCATCTTGCGTTCATTATTCGATATGATGGCGACATATTTCAAATTTGCGAACGTTTCGGATCGGTTGTGGGGTTGGACTAGATTTTTACGAGCGAGCGGAGCGAGCGAGCAACGGTCACAATTTCCAAGCTATACATATACCATATATTGTCTTGCATATAATTCGTGCTTGTACCTAATTTTGTCAGCCATTTCGGACATCACGTTGCACTGTAATATGAGGAAACGGTAGTAATTATGTGAGACTATTGGTAAACCGTAAACATTTGTCAGAAGGCAATAGGATAAAGACTTCCGGCTCCTCGGGCTGGTGCGAATGTATCAATGTCCGTATGTGCCAAACCGATGGTTTGTGACACACCTTTACGCGTCTCTCGTTCGCTGCGCTCGCACGAAAGCTATAGCCTAACCTAAAACCAATCCACCTTCCGTTCATTATTCGATATGGTGGCGACATATTTCAAATTTGCGAACGTGTGGGATCGGTTCTGAGGTTGGACTAGATTTTTACGAGCGAGCGGAGCGAGCGAGCAACGGTCACAATTTCCAAGCTATACATATACCTTATATTGCCTTCCATATATTTCGTGTTATTACCTAATTTTGTCAGCCATTTCGGACATCACATTGCACTGTACTATGAGGAAATAGTACTATTTATATGAAACTATTCATAAACTGTAAACATGTGTCGGTAGGCAATAGGATAAATACTTCCGGCTCCTCGGGCTGGTGCGAATATTTCAATGTCCGTATGTGCCAAACCGTTGGTTTATGACACACCTTTACGCGTCTCTTGCTCGCGGCGCTCGCTCGAAAACTATAGCCTAACCTAAAACCAATCCATCTTGCGTTCATTATTCGATATGGTGGCGACATATTTCAAATTTGCGAACGTGTCGGGTCGGTTGTGAGGTTGGACTAGATTTTTACGAGCGAGCGGAGCGAGCGAGCAACGGTCACAATTTCCAAGCTATACATATACCATATATTGTCTTGCATATATTTCGTGCTTGTACCTAATTTTGTCAGCCATTTCGGACATCACGCTGCACTGTACTATGAGGAAACGGTACTAATTATGTGAAACTATTGGTAAACCGTAAACATTTGTCAGAAGGCAATAGGATAAAGACTTCCGGCTCCTCGGGCTGGTGCGAATATTTCAATGTCCGTATGTGCCAAACCGTTGGTTTGCGACACACCTTTACGCGTCTCTCGTTCGCTGCGCTCGCACGAAAGCTATAGCCTAACCTAAAACCAATCCATCTTCCGTTCATTATTGGATATGGTGGCGACATATTTCAAATTTGCGAACGTGTGGGATCGGTTGTGACGTTGAACTAGATTTTTACGAGCGAGCGGAGCGAGCGAGCGGAGCGAGCGAGCAACGATCACAATTTCTAACCTATACATACACCTTATATTGCCTTGCATATATTTCGTTCTTGTACCTAATTTTGTCAGCCATTTCGGACATCACGTTGCACTGTACTATGAGGAAACGGTACTAATTATGTGAAACTATTGGTACACCGGAAACATTTGTCAGAAGGCGATAGGATAAAGACTTCCGGCTCCTCGGGCTGGTGCGAATATATCAATGTCCGTATGTGCCAAACCGATGGTTTCTGACACACCTTTACGCGTCTCTCGCTCGCGGCGCTCGCTCGAAAACTATAGTCTAACCTAAAACCAATCCATCTTCCGTTCATTATTCGATATGGTGGCGACATATTTCAAATTTGCGAACGTGTCGGATCGGTTGTGGGGTTGGACTAGATTTTTACGAGCGAGCGGAGCGAGCGAGCAACGGTCACAATTTCCAAGCTATACATATACCTTATATTGCCTTCCATATATTTCGTGTTATTACCTAATTTTGTCAGCCATTTCGGACATCACATTGCACTGTACTATGAGGAAATAGTACTATTTATGTGAAACTATTCATAAACTGTAAACATGTGTCGGTAGGCAATAGGATAAATACTTCCGGCTCCTCGGGCTGGTGCGAATATTTCAATGTCCGTATGTGCCAAACCGTTGGTTTATGACACACCTATACGCTTCTCTCGATCGCTGCGCTCGCTCGAAAACTATAGCCTAACCTAAAACCAATCCATCTTGCGTTCATTATTCGATATGATGGCGACATATTTCAAATTTGCGAACGTGTCGGATCGGTTGTGGCGTTGGACTAGATTTTTACGAGCGAGCGGAGCGAGCGAGCAACGGTCACAATTTCCAAGCTATACATATACCATATATTGTCTTGCATATATTTCCTGCTTGTACCTAATTTTGTCAGCCATTTCGGACATCACGTTGCACTGTACTATGCGGAAACGGTACTAATTATGTGAAACTATTGGTAAACCGTAAACATTTGTCAGAAGGCAATAGGATAAAGACTTCCGGCTCCTCGGGCTGGTGCGAATATATCAATGTCCGTATGTGCCAAACCGATGGTTTGTGACACACCTTTACGCGTCTCTCGTTCGCTGCGCTCGCACGAAAGCTATAGCCTAACCTAAAACCAATCCATCTTCCGTTCATTATTCGATATGGTGGCGACATATTTCAAATTTGCGAACGTGTCGGATCGGTTGTGAGGTTGGACTAGATTTTTTCGTGCGAGCGGAGCGAGCGAGCAACGGTCACAATTTCCAAGCTATACATATACCTTATATTGCCTTCCATATATTTCGTGTTATTACCTAATTTTGTCAGCCATTTCGGACATCACATTGCACTGTACTATGAGGAAATAGTACTATTTATGTGAAACTATTCATAAAGTGTAAACATGTGTCGGTAGGCAATAGGATAAATACTTCCGGCTCCTCGGGCTGGTGCGAATATTTCAATGTCCGTATGTGCCAAACCGTTGGTTTATGACACACCTTTACGCGTCTCTCGCTCGCGGCGCTCGCTCGAAAACTATAGCCTAACCTAAAACCAATCCATCTTGCGTTCATTATTCGATATGATGGCGACATATTTCAAATTTGCGAACGAGTCGGATCGGTTGTGAGGTTGTACTAGATTTTTTCGAGCGAGCGGAGCGAGCGAGCAACGATCACAATTTCCAACCTATAAATACACCTTATATTGCCTTGCATATATGTCGTGTTATTACCTAATTTTGTCAGCCATTTCGGACATCACATTGCACTGTTATATGTGGAAATAGTACTATTTATGTGAAACTATTCATAAACTGTAAGCATTTGTCAGTAGGCAATAGGATAAAGACTTCCGGCTCCTCGGGCTGGTGCGAATGTTTCAATGTCCGTATGTGCCAAACCGTTGGTTTGTGACGCACCTTTACGCGTCTCTCGCTCGCTGCGCTCGCTCGAAAAGTATAGCCTAACCTAAAACCAATCCATCTTGCGTTCATTATTCGATATGGTGGCGACATAATTCAAATTTGCGAACGTGTGGGATCGGTTGTGAGGTTGGACTAGAAATTTTCGAGCGAGCGGAGCGAGCGAGCAACGATCACAATTTCCAACCTATACATACACCCTATATTGTCTTGCATATATTTCGTGCTTGTACCTAATTTTGTCAGCCATTTCGGACATCACGTTGCACTGTAATATGAGGAAACGGTAGTAATTATGTGAGACTATTGGTAAACCGTAAACATTTGTCAGAAGGCAATAGGATAAAGACTTCCGGCTCCTCGGGCTGGTGCGAATGTATCAATGTCCGTATGTGCCAAACCGATGGTTTGTGACACACCTTTACGCGTCTCTCGTTCGCTGCGCTCGCACGAAAGCTATAGCCTAACCTAAAACCAATCCACCTTCCGTTCATTATTCGATATGGTGGCGACATATTTCAAATTTGCGAACGTGTGGGATCGGTTGTGAGGTTGGACTAGATTTTTACGAGCGAGCGGAGCGAGCGAGCAACGGTCACAATTTCCAAGCTATACATATACCTTATATTGCCTTCCATATATTTCGTGTTATTACCTAATTTTGTCAGCCATTTCGGACATCACATTGCACTGTACTATAAGGAAATAGTACTATTTATATGAAACTATTCATAAACTGTAAACATGTGTCGGTAGGCAATAGGATAAATACTTCCGGCTCCTCGGGCTGGTGCGAATATTTCAATGTCCGTATGTGCCAAACCGTTGGTTTATGACACACCTTTACGCGTCTCTTGCTCGCGGCGCTCGCTCGAAAACTATAGCCTAACCTAAAACCAATCCATCTTGCGTTCATTATTCGATATGATGGCGACATATTTCAAATTTGCGAACGTGTCGGATCGGTTGTGAGGTTGGACTAGATTTTGACGAGCGAGCGGAGCGAGCGAGCAACGGTCACAATTTCCAAGCTATACATATACCATATATTGTCTTGCATATATTTCGAGCTTGTACCTAATTTTGTCAGCCATTTCGGACATCACGCTGCACTGTACTATGAGAAAACGGTACTAATTATGTGAAACTATTGGTAAACCGTAAACATTTGCCAGAAGGCAATAGGATAAAGACTTCCGGCTCCTCGGGCTGGTGCGAATATTTCAATGTCCGTATGTGCCAAACCGATGGTTTGTGACACACCTTTACGCGTCTCTCGTTCGCTGCGCTCGCACGAAAGCTATAGCCTAACCTAAAACCAATCCATCTTCCGCTCATTATTCGATATGGTGGCGACATATTTCAAATTTGCGAACGTGTGGGATCGGTTGTGAGGTTGGACTAGATATTTACGAGCGAGCGGAGCGAGCGAGCAACGGTCACAATTTCCAAGCTATAAATATACCTTATATTGCCTTCCATATATTTCGTGTTATTACCTAATTTTGTCAGCCATTTCGGACATCACATTGCACTGTACTATGAGGAAATAGTACTATTTATGTGAAACTATTCATAAACTGTAAACATGTGTCGGTAGGCAATAGGATAAATACTTCCGGCTCCTCGGGCTGGTGCGAATATTTCAATGTCCGTATGTGCCAAACCGATGGTTTGTGACACACCTTTACGCGTCTCTCGTTCGCTGCGCTCGCACGAAAGCTATAGCCTAACCTAAAACCAATCCATCTTCCGTTCATTATTCGATATGGTGGCGACATATTTCAAATTTGCGAACGTGTGGGATCGGTTGTGAGGTTGGACTAGATTTTTACGAGCGAGCGGATCGAGCGAGCAACGGTCACAATTTCCAAGCTATAAATATACCTTATATTGCCTTCCATATATTTCGTGTTATTACCTAATTTTGTCAGCCATTTCGGACATCACATTGCACTGTACTATGAGGAAATAGTACTATTTATGTGAAACTATTCATAAACTGTAAACATGTGTCGGTAGGCAATAGGATAAATACTTCCGGCTCCTCGGGCTGGTGCGAATATTTCAATGTCCGTATGTGCCAAACCGTTGGTTTATGACACACCGATACGCGTCTCTGGCTCGCGGCGCTCGCTCGAAAACTATAGCCTAACCTAAAACCAATCCATCTTGCGTTCATTATTCGATATGATGGCGACATATTTCAAATTTGCGAACGTTTCGGATCGGTTGTGGGGTTGGACTAGATTTTTACGAGCGAGCGGAGCGAGCGAGCAACGGTCACAATTTCCAAGCTATACATATACCATATATTGTCTTGCATATAATTCGTGCTTGTACCTAATTTTGTCAGCCATTTCGGACATCACGTTGCACTGTAATATGAGGAAACGGTAGTAATTATGTGAGACTATTGGTAAACCGTAAACATTTGTCAGAAGGCAATAGGATAAAGACTTCCGGCTCCTCGGGCTGGTGCGAATGTATCAATGTCCGTATGTGCCAAACCGATGGTTTGTGACACACCTTTACGCGTCTCTCGTTCGCTGCGCTCGCACGAAAGCTATAGCCTAACCTAAAACCAATCCACCTTCCGTTCATTATTCGATATGGTGGCGACATATTTCAAATTTGCGAACGTGTGGGATCGGTTCTGAGGTTGGACTAGATTTTTACGAGCGAGCGGAGCGAGCGAGCAACGGTCACAATTTCCAAGCTATACATATACCTTATATTGCCTTCCATATATTTCGTGTTATTACCTAATTTTGTCAGCCATTTCGGACATCACATTGCACTGTACTATGAGGAAATAGTACTATTTATATGAAACTATTCATAAACTGTAAACATGTGTCGGTAGGCAATAGGATAAATACTTCCGGCTCCTCGGGCTGGTGCGAATATTTCAATGTCCGTATGTGCCAAACCGTTGGTTTATGACACACCTTTACGCGTCTCTTGCTCGCGGCGCTCGCTCGAAAACTATAGCCTAACCTAAAACCAATCCATCTTGCGTTCATTATTCGATATGATGGCGACATATTTCAAATTTGCGAACGTGTCGGGTCGGTTGTGAGGTTGGACTAGATTTTTACGAGCGAGCGGAGCGAGCGAGCAACGGTCACAATTTCCAAGCTATACATATACCATATATGGTCTTGCATATATTTCGTGCTTGTACCTAATTTTGTCAGCCATTTCGGACATCACGCTGCACTGTACTATGAGGAAACGGTACTAATTATGTGAAACTATTGGTAAACCGTAAACATTTGTCAGAAGGCAATAGGATAAAGACTTCCGGCTCCTCGGGCTGGTGCGAATATTTCAATGTCCGTATGTGCCAAACCGTTGGTTTGCGACACACCTTTACGCGTCTCTCGTTCGCTGCGCTCGCACGAAAGCTATAGCCTAACCTAAAACCAATCCATCTTCCGTTCATTATTGGATATGGTGGCGACATATTTCAAATTTGCGAACGTGTGGGATCGGTTGTGACGTTGAACTAGATTTTTACGAGCGAGCGGAGCGAGCGAGCAACGATCACAATTTCTAACCTATACATACACCTTATATTGCCTTGCATATATTTCGTTCTTGTACCTAATTTTGTCAGCCATTTCGGACATCACGTTGCACTGTACTATGAGGAAACGGTACTAATTATGTGAAACTATTGGTACACCGGAAACATTTGTCAGAAGGCGATAGGATAAAGACTTCCGGCTCCTCGGGCTGGTGCGAATATATCAATGTCCGTATGTGCCAAACCGATGGTTTCTGACACACCTTTACGCGTCTCTCGCTCGCGGCGCTCGCTCGAAAACTATAGTCTAACCTAAAACCAATCCATCTTCCGTTCATTATTCGATATGGTGGCGACATATTTCAAATTTGCGAACGTGTCGGATCGGTTGTGGGGTTGGACTAGATTTTTACGAGCGAGCGGAGCGAGCGAGCAACGGTCACAATTTCCAAGCTATACATATACCTTATATTGCCTTCCATATATTTCGTGTTATTACCTAATTTTGTCAGCCATTTCGGACATCACATTGCACTGTACTATGAGGAAATAGTACTATTTATGTGAAACTATTCATAAACTGTAAACATGTGTCGGTAGGCAATAGGATAAATACTTCCGGCTCCTCGGGCTGGTGCGAATATTTCAATGTCCGTATGTGCCAAACCGTTGGTTTATGACACACCTATACGCTTCTCTCGATCGCTGCGCTCGCTCGAAAACTATAGCCTAACCTAAAACCAATCCATCTTGCGTTCATTATTCGATATGATGGCGACATATTTCAAATTTGCGAACGTGTCGGATCGGTTGTGGCGTTGGACTAGATTTTTACGAGCGAGCGGAGCGAGCGAGCAACGGTCACAATTTCCAAGCTATACATATACCATATATTGTCTTGCATATATTTCCTGCTTGTACCTAATTTTGTCAGCCATTTCGGACATCACGTTGCACTGTACTATGCGGAAACGGTACTAATTATGTGAAACTATTGGTAAACCGTAAACATTTGTCAGAAGGCAATAGGATAAAGACTTCCGGCTCCTCGGGCTGGTGCGAATATATCAATGTCCGTATGTGCCAAACCGATGGTTTGTGACACACCTTTACGCGTCTCTCGTTCGCTGCGCTCGCACGAAAGCTATAGCCTAACCTAAAACCAATCCATCTTCCGTTCATTATTCGATATGGTGGCGACATATTTCAAATTTGCGAACGTGTCGGATCGGTTGTGAGGTTGGACTAGATTTTTTCGTGCGAGCGGAGCGAGCGAGCAACGGTCACAATTTCCAAGCTATACATATACCTTATATTGCCTTCCATATATTTCGTGTTATTACCTAATTTTGTCAGCCATTTCGGACATCACATTGCACTGTACTATGAGGAAATAGTACTATTTATGTGAAACTATTCATAAAGTGTAAACATGTGTCGGTAGGCAATAGGATAAATACTTCCGGCTCCTCGGGCTGGTGCGAATATTTCAATGTCCGTATGTGCCAAACCGTTGGTTTATGACACACCTTTACGCGTCTCTCGCTCGCGGCGCTCGCTCGAAAACTATAGCCTAACCTAAAACCAATCCATCTTGCGTTCATTATTCGATATGATGGCGACATATTTCAAATTTGCGAACGAGTCGGATCGGTTGTGAGGTTGTACTAGATTTTTTCGAGCGAGCGGAGCGAGCGAGCAACGATCACAATTTCCAACCTATAAATACACCTTATATTGCCTTGCATATATGTCGTGTTATTACCTAATTTTGTCTGCCATTTCGGACATCACATTGCACTGTACTATGAGGAAACGGTACTAATTATGTGAAACTGTTGGTAAACCGTAAACATTTGTCAGAAGGCAATAGGATAAAGACTTTCGGCTCCTCGGGCTGGTGCGAATATTTCAATGTCCGTATGTGCCAAACCGTTGGTTTGTGAAACACATTTACGCGTCTCTCGCTCGCTGCGCTCGCACGAAAGCAATAGCCTAACCTAAAACCAATCTATCTTCCGTTCATTATTCGATATGGTGGCGACATATTTCAAATTTGCGATCGTGTGGGATCGGTTGTGAGGTTGGACTAGATTTTTACGAGCGAGCGGAGCGAGCGAGCAACGGTCACAATTTCCAAGCTATACATATACCTTATATTGCCTTCCATATATTTCGTGTTATTACCTAATTTTGTCAGCCATTTCGGACATCACATTGCACTGTTATATGTGGAAATAGTACTATTTATGTGAAACTATTCATAAACTGTAAGCATTTGTCAGTAGGCAATAGGATAAAGACTTCCGGCTCCTCGGGCTGGTGCGAATGTTTCAATGTCCGTATGTGCCAAACCGTTGGTTTGTGACGCACATTTACGCGTCTCTCGCTCGCTGCGCTCGCTCGAAAAGTATAGCCTAACCTAAAACCAATCCATCTTGCGTTCATTATTCGATATGGTGGCGACATAATTCAAATTTGCGAACGTGTGGGATCGGTTGTGAGGTTGGACTAGAAATTTTCGAGCGAGCGGAGCGAGCGAGCAACGATCACAATTTCCAACCTATACATACACCCTATATTGCCTTGCATATATTTCGTTCTTGTACCTAATTTTGTCAGCCATTTCGGACATCACGTTGCACTGTACTATGAGGAAACGGTACTAATTATGTGAAACTATTGGTACACCGGAAACATTTGTCAGAAGGCGATAGGATAAAGACTTCCGGCTCCTCGGGCTGGTGCGAATATATCAATGTCCGTATGTGCCAAACCGATGGTTTGTGACACACCTTTACGCGTCTCTCGTTCGCTGCGCTCGCACGAAAGCTATAGCCTAACCTAAAACCAATCCATCTTCCGTTCATTATGCGATATGGTGGCGACATAATTCAAATTTGCGAACGTGTCGGATCGGTTGTGGTGCTGGACTAGATTTTTACGAGCGAGCGGAGCGAGCGAGCAACGGTCACAATTTCCAAGCTATACATATACCATATATTGTCTTGCATATATTTCGTGCTTGTACCTAATTTTGTCAGCCATTTCGGACATCACGTTGCACTGTACTATGAGGAAACGGTACTAATTATGTGAAACTATTGGTAAACCGTAAACATTTGTCAGAAGGCAATAGGATAAAGACTTCCGTCTCCTCGGGCTGGTGCGAATATTTCAATGTCCGTATGTGCCAAACCGTTGGTTTATGACACACCTATACGCGTCTCTCGCTCGCTGCGCTCGCTCGAAAAGTATAGCCTAACCTAAAACCAATCCATCTTGCGTTCATTATTCGATATGGCGGCGACATAATTCAAATTTGCGAACGTGTGGGATCGGTTGTGAGGTTGGACTAGATTTTTTCGAGCGAGCGGAGCGAGCGAGCAACGATCACAATTTCTAACCTATACATACACCTTATATTGCCTTGCATATATTTCGTTCTTGTACCTAATTTTGTCAGCCATTTCGGACATCACGTTGCACTGTACTATGAGGAAACGGTACTAATTATGTGAAACTATTGGTACACCGGAAACATTTGTCAGAAGGCGATAGGATAAAGACTTCCGGCTCCTCGGGCTGGTGCGAATATATCAATGTCCGTATGTGCCAAACCGATGGTTTCTGACACACCTTTACGCGTCTCTCGTTCGCTGCGCTCGCACGAAAGCTATAGCCTAACCTAAAACCAATCCATCTTCCGTTCATTATGCGATATGGTGGCGACATAATTCAAATTTGCGAACGTGTGGGATCGGTTGTGAGGTTGGACTAGATTTTTTCGAGCGAGCGGAGCGAGCGAGCAACGATCACAATTTCCAACCTATACATACACCTTATATTGCCTTGCATATATGTCGTGTTATTACCTGATTTTGTCAGCCATTTCGGACATCACATTGCATTGTACTATGTGGAAATAGTACTATTTATGTGAAACTATTCATAAACTGTAAACATGTGTCGGTAGGCAATAGGATAAATACTTCCGGCTCCTCGGGCTGGTGCGAATATTTCAATGTCCGTATGTGCCAAACCGTTGGTTTATGACACACCGATACGCGTCTCTGGCTCGCTGCGCTCGCTCGAAAACTATAGCCAAACTTAAAACCAATCCATCTTGCGTTCATTATTCGATATGATGGCGACATATTTCAAATTTGCGAACGTGTCGGATCGGTTGTGGTGCTGGACTAGATTTTTACGAGCGAGCGGAGCGAGCGAGCAACGGTCACAATTTCCAAGCTATACATATACCATATATTGTGTTGCATATATTTCGTGCTTGTACCTAATTTTGTCAGCCATTTCGGACATCACGTTGCATTGTACTATGAGGAAACGGTACTAATTATGTGAAACTATTGGTAAACCGTAAACATTTGTCAGAAGGCAATAGGATAAAGACTTCCGGCTCCTCGGGCTGGTGCGAATATTTCAATGTCCGTATGTGCCAAACCGTTGGTTTGTGACACACCTTTACGCGTCTCTCGTTCGCTGCGCTCGCACGAAAGCTATAGCCTAACCTAAAACCAATCCATCTTCCGTTCATTATTCGATATGGTGGCGACATATTTCAAATTTGCGAACGTGTCGGATCGGTTGTGAGGTTGGACTAGATTTTTTCGAGCGAGCGGAGCGAGCGAGCAACGATCACAATTTCCAACCTATACATACACCTTATATTGCCTTGCATATATGTCGTGTTATTACCTAATTTTGTCAGCCATTTCGGACATCACATTGCATTGTACTATGTGGAAATAGTACTATTTATGTGAAACTATTCATAAACTGTAAACATGTGTCGGAAGGCAATAGGATAAATACTTCCGGCTCCTCGGGCTGGTGCGAATATTTCAATGTCCGTATGTGCCAAACCGTTGGTTTATGACACACCGATACGCGTCTCTGGCTCGCTGCGCTCGCTCGAAAACTATAGCCAAACTTAAAACCAATCCATCTTGCGTTCATTATTCGATATGATGGCGACATATTTCAAATTTGCGAACGTGTCGGATCGGATGTGGTGTTGGACTAGATTTTTACGAGCGAGCGGAGCGAGCGAGCAACGGTCACAATTTCCAAGCTATATATATACCATATATTGTCTTGCATATATTTCGTGCTTGTACCTAATTTTGTCAGCCATTTCGGACATCACGTTGCACTGTACTATGAGGAAACGGTACTAATTATGTGAGACTATTGGTAAACCGTAAACATTTGTCAGAAGGCAATAGGATAAAGACTTCCGGCTCCTCGGGCTGGTGCGAATATATCAATGTCCGTATGTGCCAAAGCGATGGTTTGTGACACACCTTTACGCGTCTCTCGTTCGCTGCGCTCGCACGAAAGCTATAGCCTAACCTAAAACCAATCCATCTTCCGTTCATTATTCGATATGGTGGCGACATATTTCAAATTTGCGATCGTGTGGGATCGGTTGTGAGGTTGGACTAGATTTTTACGAGCGAGCGGAGCGAGCGAGCAACGGTCACAATTTCCAAGCTATACATATACCTTATATTGCCTTCCATATATTTCGTGTTATTACCTAATTTTGTCAGCCATTTCGGACATCACATTGCACTGTACTATGAGGAAATAGTACTATTTATGTGAAACTATTCATAAACTGTAAACATGTGTCGGTAGGCAATAGGATAAATACTTCCGGCTCCTCGGACTGGTGCGAATATTTCAATGTCCGTATGTGCCAAACCGTTGGTTTATGACACACCTATACGCGTCTCTCGCTCGCTGCGCTCGCTCGAAAACTATAGCCTAACCTAAAACCAATCCATCTTGCGTTCATTATTCGATATGATGGCGACATATTTCAAATTTGCGAACGTGTCGGATCGGTTGTGGTGTTGGACTAGATTTTTACGAGCGAGCGGAGCGAGCGAGCAACGGTCACAATTTCCAAGCTATACATATACCCTATATTGCCTTGCATATATTTCGTTCTTGTACCTTATTTTGTCAGCCATTTCGGACATCACGTTGCACTGTACTATGAGGAAACGGTACTAATTATGTGAAACTATTGGTACACCGGAAACATTTGTCAGAAGGCGATAGGATAAAGACTTCCGGCTCCTCGGGCTGGTGCGAATATATCAATGTCCGTATGTGCCAAACCGATGGTTTGTGACACACCTTTACGCGTCTCTCGTTCGCTGCGCTCGCACGAAAGCTATAGCCTAACCTAAAACCAATCCATCTTCCGTTCATTATGCGATATGGTGGCGACATAATTCAAATTTGCGAACGTGTCGGATCGGTTGTGAGGTTGGACTAGATTTTTTCGAGCGAGCGGAGCGAGCGAGCAACGATCACAATTTCCAACCTATACATACACCTTATATTGCCTTGCATATATGTCGTGTTATTACCTAATTTTGTCAGCCATTTCGGACATCACATTGCATTGTACTATGTGGAAATAGTACTATTTATGTGAAACTATTCATAAACTGTAAACATGTGTCGGAAGGCAATAGGATAAATACTTCCGGCTCCTCGGGCTGGTGCGAATATTTCAATGTCCGTATGTGCCAAACCGATGGTTTCTGACACACCTTTACGCGTCTCTCGTTCGCTGCGCTCGCACGAAAGCTATAGCCTAACCTAAAACCAATCCATCTTCCGTTCATTATGCGATATGGTGGCGACATAATTCAAATTTGCGAACGTGTGGGATCGGTTGTGAGGTTGGACTAGATTTTTTCGAGCGAGCGGAGCGAGCGAGCAACGATCACAATTTCCAACCTATACATACACCTTATATTGCCTTGCATATATGTCGTGTTATTACCTGATTTTGTCAGCCATTTCGGACATCACATTGCATTGTACTATGTGGAAATAGTACTATTTATGTGAAACTATTCATAAACTGTAAACATGTGTCGGTAGGCAATAGGATAAATACTTCCGGCTCCTCGGGCTGGTGCGAATATTTCAATGTCCGTATGTGCCAAACCGTTGGTTTATGACACACCGATACGCGTCTCTGGCTCGCTGCGCTCGCTCGAAAACTATAGCCAAACTTAAAACCAATCCATCTTGCGTTCATTATTCGATATGATGGCGACATATTTCAAATTTGCGAACGTGTCGGATCGGTTGTGGTGCTGGACTAGATTTTTACGAGCGAGCGGAGCGAGCGAGCAACGGTCACAATTTCCAAGCTATACATATACCATATATTGTGTTGCATATATTTCGTGCTTGTACCTAATTTTGTCAGCCATTTCGGACATCACGTTGCACTGTACTATGAGGAAACGGTACTAATTATGTGAAACTATTGGTAAACCGTAAACATTTGTCAGAAGGCAATAGGATAAAGACTTCCGGCTCCTCGGGCTGGTGCGAATATTTCAATGTCCGTATGTGCCAAACCGTTGGTTTGTGACACACCTTTACGCGTCTCTCGTTCGCTGCGCTCGCACGAAAGCTATAGCCTAACCTAAAACCAATCCATCTTCCGTTCATTATTCGATATGGTGGCGACATATTTCAAATTTGCGAACGTGTCGGATCGGTTGTGAGGTTGGACTAGATTTTTTCGAGCGAGCGGAGCGAGCGAGCAACGATCACAATTTCCAACCTATACATACACCTTATATTGCCTTGCATATATGTCGTGTTATTACCTAATTTTGTCAGCCATTTCGGACATCACATTGCATTGTACTATGTGGAAATAGTACTATTTATGTGAAACTATTCATAAACTGTAAACATGTGTCGGAAGGCAATAGGATAAATACTTCCGGCTCCTCGGGCTGGTGCGAATATTTCAATGTCCGTATGTGCCAAACCGTTGGTTTATGACACACCGATACGCGTCTCTGGCTCGCTGCGCTCGCTCGAAAACTATAGCCAAACTTAAAACCAATCCATCTTGCGTTCATTATTCGATATGATGGCGACATATTTCAAATTTGCGAACGTGTCGGATCGGATGTGGTGTTGGACTAGATTTTTACGAGCGAGCGGAGCGAGCGAGCAACGGTCACAATTTCCAAGCTATATATATACCATATATTGTCTTGCATATATTTCGTGCTTGTACCTAATTTTGTCAGCCATTTCGGACATCACGTTGCACTGTACTATGAGGAAACGGTACTAATTATGTGAGACTATTGGTAAACCGTAAACATTTGTCAGAAGGCAATAGGATAAAGACTTCCGGCTCCTCGGGCTGGTGCGAATATATCAATGTCCGTATGTGCCAAAGCGATGGTTTGTGACACACCTTTACGCGTCTCTCGTTCGCTGCGCTCGCACGAAAGCTATAGCCTAACCTAAAACCAATCCATCTTCCGTTCATTATTCGATATGGTGGCGACATATTTCAAATTTGCGATCGTGTGGGATCGGTTGTGAGGTTGGACTAGATTTTTACGAGCGAGCGGAGCGAGCGAGCAACGGTCACAATTTCCAAGCTATACATATACCTTATATTGCCTTCCATATATTTCGTGTTATTACCTAATTTTGTCAGCCATTTCGGACATCACATTGCACTGTACTATGAGGAAATAGTACTATTTATGTGAAACTATTCATAAACTGTAAACATGTGTCGGTAGGCAATAGGATAAATACTTCCGGCTCCTCGGACTGGTGCGAATATTTCAATGTCCGTATGTGCCAAACCGTTGGTTTATGACACACCTATACGCGTCTCTCGCTCGCTGCGCTCGCTCGAAAACTATAGCCTAACCTAAAACCAATCCATCTTGCGTTCATTATTCGATATGATGGCGACATATTTCAAATTTGCGAACGTGTCGGATCGGTTGTGGTGTTGGACTAGATTTTTACGAGCGAGCGGAGCGAGCGAGCAACGGTCACAATTTCCAAGCTATACATATACCCTATATTGCCTTGCATATATTTCGTTCTTGTACCTAATTTTGTCAGCCATTTCGGACATCACGTTGCACTGTACTATGAGGAAACGGTACTAATTATGTGAAACTATTGGTACACCGGAAACATTTGTCAGAAGGCGATAGGATAAAGACTTCCGGCTCCTCGGGCTGGTGCGAATATATCAATGTCCGTATGTGCCAAACCGATGGTTTGTGACACACCTTTACGCGTCTCTCGTTCGCTGCGCTCGCACGAAAGCTATAGCCTAACCTAAAACCAATCCATCTTCCGTTCATTATGCGATATGGTGGCGACATAATTCAAATTTGCGAACGTGTCGGATCGGTTGTGGTGCTGGACTAGATTTTTACGAGCGAGCGGAGCGAGCGAGCAACAGTCACAATTTCCAAGCTATACATATACCATATATTGTCTTGCATATATTTCGTGCTTGTACCTAATTTTGTCAGCCATTTCGGACATCACGTTGCACTGTACTATGAGGAAACGGTACTAATTATGTGAAACTATTGGTAAACCGTAAACATTTGTCAGAAGGCAATAGGATAAAGACTTCCGGCTCCTCGGCCTGGTGCGAATATTTCAATGTCCGTATGTGCCAAACCGTTGGTTTGTGACACACCTTTACGCGTCTCTCGTTCGCTGCGCTCGCACGAAAGCTATAGCCTAACCTAAAACCAATCCATCTTCCGTTCATTATTCGATATGGTGGCGACATATTTCAAATTTGCGAACGTGTCGGATCGGTTGTGAGGTTGGACTAGATTTTTTCGAGCGAGCGGAGCGAGCGAGCAACGATCACAATTTCCAACCTATACATACACCTTATATTGCCTTGCATATATGTCGTGTTATTACCTAATTTTGTCAGCCATTTCGGACATCACATTGCACTGTACTATGAGGAAATAGTACTATTTATGTGAAACTATTCATAAACTGTAAACATGTGTCGGTAGGCAATAGGATAAATACTTCCGGCTCCTCGGGCTGGTGCGAATATTTCAATGTCCGTATGTGCCAAACCGTTGGTTTATGACACACCGATACGCGTCTCTGGCTCGCTGCGCTCGCTCGAAAACTATAGCCAAACTTAAAACCAATCCATCTTGCGTTCATTATTCGATATGATGGCGACATATTTCAAATTTGCGAACGTGTCGGATCGGATGTGGTGTTGGACTAGATTTTTACGAGCGAGCGGAGCGAGCGAGCAACGGTCACAATTTCCAAGCTATACATATACCATATATTGTCTTGCATATATTTCGTGCTTGTACCTAATTTTGTCAGCCATTTCGGACATCACGTTGCACTGTACTATGAGGAAACGGTACTAATTATGTGAGACTATTGGTAAACCGTAAACATATGTCAGAAGGCAATAGGATAAAGACTTCCGGCTCCTCGGGCTGGTGCGAATATATCAATGTCCGTATGTGCCAAAGCGATGGTTTGTGACACACCTTTACGCGTCTCTCGTTCGCTGCGCTCGCACGAAAGCTATAGCCTAACCTAAAACCAATCCATCTTCCGTTCATTATTCGATATGGTGGCGACATATTTCAAATTTGCGATCGTGTGGGATCGGTTGTGGTGTTGGACTAGATTTTTACGAGCGAGCGGAGCGAGCGAGCAACGGTCACAATTTCCAAGCTATACATATACCTTATATTGCCTTCCATATATTTCGTGTTATTACCAAATTTTGTCAGCCATTTCGGACATCACATTGCACTGTACTATGAGGAAACGGTGCTAATTATGTGAAACTATTAGTAAACCGTGAACATTTGTCAGAAGGCAATAGGATAAAGACTTCCGGCTCCTCGGGCTGGTGCGAATATTTCAATGTCCCCATGTGCCAAACCGTTGGATTGTGACACACCTCTCCGCGTCCCTCGCTCGCCATGCTCGCGCGAATGCTATAGCCTAACCTAAAACCAATCCAGCTTCCGTTCTTTATTTGATATGGTGGCGACATGTCTCGAATTTGCGAACGTGTGGGATCGGTTGTGAGGTTGGACTAGATTTTTTTCGAGCGAGCGGAGCGAGCGAGAAACGATCACAATTTCCAACCTATACATACATCTTATATTGCCTTGCATATATGTCGTGTTATTACCTAATTTTGTCAGCCACTTCGGACATCACATTGCACTGTACTATGAGGAAATAGTACTATTTATGTGAAACTATTCATATACTGTAAACATTTGTCAGAAGGCAATAGGATAAAGACTTCCGGCTCCTCGGGCTGGTGCGAATATATCAATGTCCGTATGTGCCAAACCGATGGTTTGTGACACACCTTTACGCGTCTCTCGTTCGCTGCGCTCGCACGAAAGCTATAGCCTAACCTAAAACCAATCCATCTTCCGTTCATTATTCGATATGGTGGCGACATATTTCAAATTTGCGAACGTGTCGGATCGGTTGTGAGGTTGGACTAGATTTTTTCGAGCGAGCGGAGCGAGCGAGCAACGGTCACAATTTCCAAGCTATACATATACCATATATTGTCTTGCATATATCTCGTGCTTGTACCTAATTTTGTCAGCCATTTCGGACATCACGTTGCACTGTACTATGAGGAAACGGTACTAATTATGTGAAACTATTGGTAAACCGTAAACATTTGTCAGAAGGCATTAGGATAAAGACTTCCGGCTCCTCGGGCTGGTGCGAATATATCAATGTCCGCATGTGCCAAACCGATGGTTTGTGACACACCTTTACGCATCTCTCGTTCGCTGCGCTCGCACGAAAGCTATAGCCTAACCTAAAACCAATCCATCTTCCGTCCATTATTCGATATGATGGCGACAAATTTCAAATTTGCGAACGTGTCGGATCGGTTGTGAGGTTGGACTAGATTTTTACGAGCGAGCGGAGCGAGCGAGAAACGATCACAATTTCCAACCTATACATACATCTTATATTGCCTTGCATATATGTCGTGTTATTACCTAACTTTGTCAGCCACTTCGGACATCACATTGCACTGTACTATGAGGAAATAGTACTATTTATGTGAAACTATTCATATACTGTAAACATGTGTCGGTAGGCAATAGGATAAAGATTTCCGGCTCCTCGTGTTGGTGCGAATGTTTCAATGTCCGTATGTGCCAAACCGTTGGTTTGTGACACACATTTACGCGTCGCTCGCTCGCTGCGCTCGCTCGAAATCTATAGCCTAACCTAAAACCAATCCATCTTCCGTTCATTATTCGATATGATGGCGACAAATTTCAAATTTGCGAACGTGTCGGATCGGTTGTGAGGTTGGACTAGATTTTTACGAGCGAGCGGAGCGAGCGAGCAACGGTCACAATTTCCAAGCAATACATATACCATATATTGTCTTGCATATATTTCGTGCTTGTACCTAATTTTGTCAGCCATTTCGGACATCACGTTGCACTGTACTATGAGGAAACGGTACTAATTATGTGAAACTATTAGTAAACCGTGAACATTTGTCAGAAGGCAATAGGATAAAGACTTCCGGCTCCTCGGGCTGGTGCGAATATTTCAATGTCCCCATGTGCCAAACCGTTGGATTGTGACACACCTCTCCGCGTCCCTCGCTCGCCATGCTCGCGCGAATGCTATAGCCTAACCTAAAACCAATCCAGCTTCCGTTCTTTATTTGATATGGTGGCGACATGTCTCGAATTTGCGAACGTGTCGGATCGGTTGTGAGGTTGGACCAGATTTTTACGAGCGAGCGGAGCAGGCGTGCAGCAGTCACAATTTCCAAGCTATACATATATCTTTTATTGCCTTGCATATATTTCGTGCTTGTACCTAATTTTGTCAGCCATTTCGGACATCACATTGCATTGTACTATGTGGAAATAGTACTATTTATGTGAAACTATTCATAAACTGTAAACATGTGTCGGTAGGCAATAGGATAAATACTTCCGGCTCCTCGGGCTGGTGCGAATATTTCAATGTCCGTATGTGCCAAACCGTTGGTTTATGACACACCTATACGCGTCTCTCGCTCGCTGCGCTCGCACGAAAACTATAGCCTAACCTAAAACCAATCCATCTTCCGTTCATTATTCGATATGGTGGCGACATGTTTCGAATTTGCGAACGTGTGGGATCGGTTGTGAGGTTGGACTAGATTTTTTCGAGCGAGCGGAGCGAGCGAGAAACGATCACAATTTCCAACCTATACATACATCTTATATTGCCTTGCATATATGTCGTGTTATTACCTAATTTTGTCAGCCACTTCGGACATCACATTGCACTGTACTATGAGGAAATAGTACTATTTATGTGAAACTATTCATATACTGTAAACATTTGTCAGAAGGCAATAGGATAAAGACTTCCGGCTCCTCGGGCTGGTGCGAATATATCTATGTCCGTATGTGCCAAACCGATGGTTTGTGACACACCTTTACGCGTCTCTCGTTCGCTGCGCTCGCACGAAAGCTATAGCCTAACCTAAAACCAATCCATCTTCCGTTCATTATTCGATATGGTGGCGACATATTTCAAATTTGCGAACGTGTCGGATCGGTTGTGAGGTTGGACTAGATTTTTTCGAGCGAGCGGAGCGAGCGAGCAACGGTCACAATTTCCAAGCTATACATATACCATATATTGTCTTGCATATATTTCGTGCTTGTACCTAATTTTGTCAGCCATTTCGGACATCACGTTGCACTGTACTATGAGGAAACGGTACTAATTATGTGAAACTATTGGTAAGCCGTAAACATTTGTCAGAAGGCAATAGGATAAATACTTCCGGCTCCTCGGGCTGGTGCGAATATATCAATGTCCGTATGTGCCAAACCGATGGTTTGTGACACACCTTTACGCGTCTCTCGTTCGATGCGCTCGCACGAAAGCTATAGCCTAACCTAAAACCAATCCATCTTCCGTTCATTATTCGATATGGTGGCGACATATTTCAAATTTGCGAACGTGTCGGATCGGTTGTGAGGTTGGACTAGATTTTTTCGAGCGAGCGGAGCGAGCGAGCAACGGTCACAATTTCCAAGCTATACATATACCATATATTGTCTTGCATATATCTCGTGCTTGTACCTAATTTTGTCAGCCATTTCGGACATCACGTTGCACTGTACTATGAGGAAACGGTACTAATTATGTGAAACTATTGGTAAACCGTAAACATTTGTCAGAAGGCATTAGGATAAAGACTTCCGGCTCCTCGGGCTGGTGCGAATATATCAATGTCCGCATGTGCCAAACCGATGGTTTGTGACACACCTTTACGCGTCTCTCGTTCGCTGCGCTCGCACGAAAGCTATAGCCTAACCTAAAACCAATCCATCTTCCGTTCATTATTCGATATGGTGGCGACATATTTCAAATTTGCGAACGTGTGGGATCGGTTGTGAGGTTGGACTAGATTTTTACGAGCGAGCGGAGCGAGCGAGCAACGGTCACAATTTCCAAGCTATACATATACCTTATATTGCCTTCCATATATTTCGTGTTATTACCTAATTTTGTCAGCCATTTCGGACATCACATTGCACTGTACTATGAGGAAATAGTACTATTTATGTAAAACTATTCATAAACTGTAAACATGTGTCGGTAGGCAATAGGATAAATACATCCGGCTCCTCGGGCTGGTGCGAATATTTCAATGTCCGTATGTGCCAAACCGTTGGTTTATGACACATCTATACGCGTCTCTCGCTCGCTGCGCTCGCTCGAAAACTATAGCCTAACCTAAAACCAATCCATCTTGCGTTCATTATTCGATATGATGGCGACATATTTCAAATTTGCGAACGTGTCGGATCGGTTGTGGGGTTGGACTAGATATTTACGAGCGAGCGGAGCGAGCGAGCAACGGTCACAATTTCCAAGCTATACATATACCATATATTGTCTTGCATATATTTCGTGCTTGTACCTAATTTTGTCAGCCATTTCGGACATCACGTTGCACTGTACTATGAGGAAACGGTACTAATTATGTGAAACTATTGGTAAGCCGTAAACATTTGTCAGAAGGCAATAGGATAAAGACTTCCGGCTCCTCGGGCTGGTGCGAATATATATATGTCCGTATGTGCCAAACCGATGGTTTGTGACACACCTTTACGCGTCTCTCGTTCGCTGCGCTCGCACGAAAGCTATAGCCTAACCTAAAACCAATCCATCTTCCGTTCATTATTCGATATGGTGGCGACATATTTCAAATTTGCGAACGTGTCGGATCGGTTGTGAGGTTGGACTAGATTTTTTCGAGCGAGCGGAGCGAGCGAGCAACGGTCACAATTTCCAAGCTATACATATACCATATATTGTCTTGCATATATCTCGTGCTTGTACCTAATTTTGTCAGCCATTTCGGACATCACGTTGCACTGTACTATGAGGAAACGGTACTAATTATGTGAAACTATTGGTAAACCGTAAACATTTGTCAGAAGGCATTAGGATAAAGACTTCCGGCTCCTCGGGCTGGTGCGAATATATCAATATCCGCATGTGCCAAACCGATGGTTTGTGACACACCTTTACGCGTCTCTCGTTCGCTGCGCTCGCACGAAAGCTATAGCCTAACCTAAAACCAATCCATCTTCCGTTCATTATTCCATATGGTGGCGACATATTTCAAATTTGCGAACGTGTGGGATCGGTTGTGAGGTTGGACTAGATTTTTACGAGCGAGCGGAGCGAGCGAGCAACGGTCACAATTTCCAAGCTATACATATACCTTATATTGCCTTCCATATATTTCGTGTTATTACCTAATTTTGTCAGCCATTTCGGACATCACATTGCACTGTACTATGAGGAAATAGTACTATTTATGTGAAACTATTCATAAACTGTAAACATGTGTCGGTAGGCAATAGGATAAATACTTCCGGCTCCTCGGGCTGGTGCGAATATTTCAATGTCCGTATGTGCCAAACCGTTGGTTTGTGACACACCTTTACGCGTCTCTCGCTCGCCGCGCTCGCACGAAAGCTATAGCCTAACCTAAAACCAATCCCTCTTCCGTTCATTATTGGATATGGTGGCGACATATTTCAAATGTGCGAACGTGTCGGATCGCTTGTGAGGTTGGACTAGATTTTTACGAGCGAGCGGAGCGAGCGAGCAACGGTCACAATTTCCAAGCTATACATATACCTTATATTGCCTTCCATATATTTCGTGTTATTACCAAATTTTGTCAGCCATTTCGGACATCACATTGCACTGTACTATGAGGAAACGGTGCTAATTATGTGAAACTATTAGTAAACCGTGAACATTTGTCAGAAGGCAATAGGATAAAGACTTCAGGCTCCTCGGGCTGGTGCGAATATTTCAATGTCCCCATGTGCCAAACCGTTGGATTGTGACACACCTCTCCGCGTCCCTCGCTCGCCATGCTCGCGCGAATGCTATAGCCTAACCTAAAACCAATCCAGCTTCCGTTCTTTATTTGATATGGTGGCGACATGTCTCGAATTTGCGAACGTGTCGGATCGGTTGTGAGGTTGGACCAGATTTTTACGAGAGAGCGGAGCAGGCGTGCAGCAGTCACAATTTCCAAGCTATACATATATCTTTTATTGCCTTGCATATATTTCGTGCTTGTACCTAATTTTGTCAGCCATTTCGGACATCGCATTGCATTGTACTATGTGGAAATAGTACTATTTATGTGAAACTATTCATAAACTGTAAACATGTGTCGGTAGGCAATAGGATAAATACTTCCGGCTCCTCGGGCTGGTGCGAATATTTCAATGTCCGTATGTGCCAAACCGTTGGTTTATGACACACCTATGCGCGTCTCTCGCTCGCTGCGCTCGCACGAAAACTATAGCCTAACCTAAAACCAATCCATCTTCCGTTCATTATTCGATATGGTGGCGACATGTTTCGAATTTGCGAACGTGTGGGATCGGTTGTGAGGTTGGACTAGATTGTTTCGAGCGAGCGGAGCGAGCGAGAAACGATCACAATTTCCAACCTATACATACATCTTATATTGCCTTGCATATATGTCGTGTTATTACCTAATTTTGTCAGCCACTTCGGACATCACATTGCACTGTACTATGAGGAAATAGTACTATTTATGTGAAACTATTCATATACTGTAAACATGTGTCGGTAGGCAATAGGATAAAGACTTCCGGCTCCTCGGGTTGGTGCGAATGTTTCAATGTCCGTATGTGCCAAACCGTTGGTTTGTGACACACCTATGCGCGTCTCTCGCTCGCTGCGCTCGCACGAAAACTATAGCCAAACCTAAAACCAATCCATCTTGCGTTCATTATTCGATATGATGGCGACATGTTTCAAATTTGCGAACGTGTCGGATCGGTTGTGGGGTTGGACTAGATTTTTACGAGCGAGCGGAGCGAGCGAGCAACGGTCACAATTTTCAAGCTATACATATACCATATATTGTCTTGCATATATTTCGTGCTTGTACCTAATTTTGTCAGCCATTTCGGACATCACGTTGCACTGTACTATGAGGAAACGGTACTAATTATGTGAAACTATTGGTAAACCGTAAACATTTGTCAGAAGGCAATAGGATAAAGACTTCCGGCTCCTCGGGCTGGTGCGAATATATCAGTGTCCGTATGTGCCAAACCGATGGTTTGTGACACACCTTTACGCGTCTCTCGTTCGCTGCGCTCGCACGAAAGCTATAGCCTAACCTAAAACCAATCCATCTTCCGTTCATTATTCGATATGGTGGCGACATATTTCAAATTTGCGAACGTGTGGGATCGGTTGTGAGGTTGGACTAGATTTTTACGAGCGAGCGGAGCGAGCGAGCAACGGTCACAATTTCCAAGCTATACATATACCTTATATTGCCTTCCATATATTTCGTGTTATTACCTAATTTTGTCAGCCATTTCGGACATCACATTGCACTGTACTATGAGGAAGCGGTACTAATTATGTGAAACTATTGGTAAACCGTAAACATTTGTCAGAAGGCAATAGGATAAAGACTTCCGGCTCCTCGGGCTGGTGCGAATATATCTATGTCCGTATGTGCCAAACCGATGGTTTGTGACACACCTTTACGCGTCTCTCGTTCGCTGCGCTCGCACGAAAGCTATAGCCTAACCTAAAACCAATCCATCTTCCGTTCATTATTCGATATGGTGGCGACATATTTCAAATTTGCGAACGTGTCGGATCGGTTGTGAGGTTGGACTAGATTTTTTCGAGCGAGCGGAGCGAGCGAGCAACGGTCACAATTTCCAAGCTATACATATACCATATATTGTCTTGCATATATTTCGTGCTTGTACCTAATTTTGTCAGCCATTTCGGACATCACGTTGCACTGTACTATGAGGAAACGGTACTAATTATGTGAAACTATTGGTAAGCCGTAAACATTTGTCAGAAGGCAATAGGATAAAGACTTCCGGCTCCTCGGGCTGGTGCGAATATATCAATGTCCGTATGTGCCAAACCGATGGTTTGTGACACACCTTTACGCGTCTCTCGTTCGCTGCGCTCGCACGAAAGCTATAGCCTAACCTAAAACCAATCCATCTTCCGTTCATTATTCGATATGGTGGCGACATATTTCAAATTTGCGAACGTGTCGGATCGGTTGTGAGGTTGGACTAGATTTTTTCGAGCGAGCGGAGCGAGCGAGCAACGGTCACAATTTCCAAGCTATACATATACCATATATTGTCTTGCATATATCTCGTGCTTGTACCTAATTTTGTCAGCCATTTCGGACATCACGTTGCACTGTACTATGAGGAAACGGTACTAATTATGTGAAACTATTGGTAAACCGTAAACATTTGTCAGAAGGCATTAGGATAAAGACTTCCGGCTCCTCGGGCTGGTGCGAATATATCAATGTCCGCATGTGCCAAACCGATGGTTTGTGACACACCTTTACGCGTCTCTCGTTCGCTGCGCTCGCACGAAAGCTATAGCCTAACCTAAAACCAATCCATCTTCCGTTCATTATTCGATATGGTGGCGACATATTTCAAATTTGCGAACGTGTGGGATCGGTTGTGAGGTTGGACTAGATTTTTACGAGCGAGCGGCGCGAGCGAGCAACGGTCACAATTTCCAAGCTATACATATACCTTATATTGCCTTCCATATATTTCGTGTTATTACCTAATTTTGTCAGCCATTTCGGACATCACATTGCACTGTACTATGAGGAAATAGTACTATTTATGTGAAACTATTCATAAACTGTAAACATGTGTCGGTAGGCAATAGGATAAATACTTCCGGCTCCTCGGGCTGGTGCGAATATTTCAATGTCCGTATGTGCCAAACCGTTGGTTTGTGACACACCTTTACGCGTCTCTCGCTCGCCGCGCTCGCACGAAAGCTATAGCCTAACCTAAAACCAATCCCTCTTCCGTTCATTATTGGATATGGTGGCGACATATTTCAAATGTGCGAACGTGTCGGATCGCTTGTGAGGTTGGACTAGATTTTTACGAGCGAGCGGAGCGAGCGAGCAACGGTCACAATTTCCAAGCTATACATATACCTTATATTGCCTTCCATATATTTCGTGTTATTACCAAATTTTGTCAGCCATTTCGGACATCACATTGCACTGTACTATGAGGAAACGGTGCTAATTATGTGAAACTATTAGTAAACCGTGAACATTTGTCAGAAGGCAATAGGATAAAGACTTCCGGCTCCTCGGGCTGGTGCGAATATTTCAATGTCCCCATGTGCCAAACCGTTGGATTGTGACACACCTCTCCGCGTCCCTCGCTCGCCATGCTCGCGCGAATGCTATAGCCTAACCTAAAACCAATCCAGCTTCCGTTCTTTATTTGATATGGTGGCGACATGTCTCGAATTTGCGAACGTGTCGGATCGGTTGTGAGGTTGGACCAGATTTTTACGAGAGAGCGGAGCAGGCGTGCAGCAGTCACAATTTCCAAGCTATACATATATCTTTTATTGCCTTGCATATATTTCGTGCTTGTACCTAATTTTGTCAGCCATTTCGGACATCGCATTGCATTGTACTATGTGGAAATAGTACTATTTATGTGAAACTATTCATAAACTGTAAACATGTGTCGGTAGGCAATAGGATAAATACTTCCGGCTCCTCGGGCTGGTGCGAATATTTCAATGTCCGTATGTGCCAAACCGTTGGTTTATGACACACCTATGCGCGTCTCTCGCTCGCTGCGCTCGCACGAAAACTATAGCCTAACCTAAAACCAATCCATCTTCCGTTCATTATTCGATATGGTGGCGACATGTTTCGAATTTGCGAACGTGTGGGATCGGTTGTGAGGTTGGACTAGATTGTTTCGAGCGAGCGGAGCGAGCGAGAAACGATCACAATTTCCAACCTATACATACATCTTATATTGCCTTGCATATATGTCGTGTTATTACCTAATTTTGTCAGCCACTTCGGACATCACATTGCACTGTACTATGAGGAAATAGTACTATTTATGTGAAACTATTCATATACTGTAAACATGTGTCGGTAGGCAATAGGATAAAGACTTCCGGCTCCTCGGGTTGGTGCGAATGTTTCAATGTCCGTATGTGCCAAACCGTTGGTTTGTGACACACCTATGCGCGTCTCTCGCTCGCTGCGCTCGCACGAAAACTATAGCCAAACCTAAAACCAATCCATCTTGCGTTCATTATTCGATATGATGGCGACATGTTTCAAATTTGCGAACGTGTCGGATCGGTTGTGGGGTTGGACTAGATTTTTACGAGCGAGCGGAGCGAGCGAGCAACGGTCACAATTTTCAAGCTATACATATACCATATATTGTCTTGCATATATTTCGTGCTTGTACCTAATTTTGTCAGCCATTTCGGACATCACGTTGCACTGTACTATGAGGAAACGGTACTAATTATGTGAAACTATTGGTAAACCGTAAACATTTGTCAGAAGGCAATAGGATAAAGACTTCCGGCTCCTCGGGCTGGTGCGAATATATCAGTGTCCGTATGTGCCAAACCGATGGTTTGTGACACACCTTTACGCGTCTCTCGTTCGCTGCGCTCGCACGAAAGCTATAGCCTAACCTAAAACCAATCCATCTTCCGTTCATTATTCGATATGGTGGCGACATATTTCAAATTTGCGAACGTGTGGGATCGGTTGTGAGGTTGGACTAGATTTTTACGAGCGAGCGGCGCGAGCGAGCAACGGTCACAATTTCCAAGCTATACATATACCTTATATTGCCTTCCATATATTTCGTGTTATTACCTAATTTTGTCAGCCATTTCGGACATCACATTGCACTGTACTATGAGGAAATAGTACTATTTATGTGAAACTATTCATAAACTGTAAACATGTGTCGGTAGGCAATAGGATAAATACTTCCGGCTCCTCGGGCTGGTGCGAATATATCTATGTCCGTATGTGCCAAACCGATGGTTTGTGACACACCTTTACGCGTCTCTCGTTCGCTGCGCTCGCACGAAAGCTATAGCCTAACCTAAAACCAATCCATCTTCCGTTCATTATTCGATATGGTGGCGACATATTTCAAATTTGCGAACGTGTGGGATCGGTTGTGAGGTTGGACTAGATTTTTACGAGCGAGCGGAGCGAGCGAGCAACGGTCACAATTTCCAAGCTATACATATACCTTATATTGCCTTCCATATATTTCGTGTTATTACCTAATTTTGTCAGCCATTTCGGACATCACGTTGCACTGTACTATGAGGAAACGGTACTAATTATGTGAAACTATTGGTAAACCGTAAACAATTGTCAGAAGGCAATAGGATAAAGACTTCCGGCTCCTCGGGCTGGTGCGAATATATCTATGTCCGTATGTGCCAAACCGATGGTTTGTGACACACCTTTACGCGTCTCTCGTTCGCTGCGCTCGCACGAAAGCTATAGCCTAACCTAAAACCAATCCATATTCCGTTCATTATTCGATATGGTGGCGACATATTTCAAATTTGCGAACGTGTGGGATCGGTTGTGAGGTTGGACTAGATTTTTACGAGCGAGCGGAGCGAGCGAGCAACGGTCACAATTTCCAAGCTATACATATACCTTATATTGCCTTCCATATATTTCGTGTTATTACCTAATTTTGTCAGCCATTTCGGACATCACATTGCACTGTACTATGAGGAAATAGTATTATTTATGTGAAACTATTCATAAACTGTAAACATGTGTCGGTAGGCAATAGGATAAATACTTCCGGCTCCTCGGGCTGGTGCGAATATATCTATGTCCGTATGTGCCAAACCGATGGTTTGTGACACACCTTTACGCGTCTCTCGTTCGCTGCGCTCGCACGAAAGCTATAGCCTAACCTAAAACCAATCCATCTTCCGTTCATTATTCGATATGGTGGCGACATATTTCAAATTTGCGAACGTGTGGGATCGGTTGTGAGGTTGGACTAGATTTTTACGAGCGACCGGAGCGAGCGAGCAACGGTCACAATTTCCAAGCTATACATATACCATATATTGTCTTGCATATATTTCGTGCTTGTACCTAATTTTGTCAGCAATTTCGGACATCACGTTGCACTGTACTATGAGGAAACGGTACTAATTATGTGAAACTATTGGTAAACCGTAAACATTTGTCAGAAGGCAATAGGATAAAGACTTCCGGCTCCTCGGGCTGGTGCGAATATATCAATGTCCGTATGTGCCAAACCGATGGTTTGTGACACACCTTTACGCGTCTCTCGTTCGCTGCGCTCGCACGAAAGCTATAGCCTAACCTAAAACCAATCCATCTTCCGTTCATTATTCGATATGGTGGCGACATATTTCAAATTTGCGAACGTGTGGGATCGGTTGTGAGGATGGACTAGATTTTTACGAGCGAGCGGAGCGAGCGAGCAACGGTCACAATTTCCAAGCTATACATATACCTTATATTGCCTTCCATATATTTCGTGTTATTACCTAATTTTGTCAGCCATTTCGGACATCACATTGCACTGTACTATGAGGAAATAGTACTATTTATGTGAAACTATTCATAAACTGTAAACATGTGTCGGTAGGCAATAAGATAAATACTTCCGGCTCCTCGGGCTGGTGCGAATATTTCAATGTCCGTATGTGCCAAACCGTTGGTTTATGACACACCTATACGCGTCTCTCGCTCGCGGTGCTCGCTCGAAAACTATAGCCTAACCTAAAACCAATCCATCTTGCGTTCATTATTCGATATGATGGCGACATGTTTCAAATTTGCGAACGTGTCGGATCGGTTGTGGGGTTGGACTAGATTTTTACGAGCGAGCGGAGCGAGCGAGCAACGGTCACAATTTCCAAGCTATACATATACCATATATTGTCTTGCATATATTTCGTGCTTGTACCTAATTTTGTCAGCCATTTCGGACATCACGTTGCACTGTACTATGAGGAAACGGTACTAATTATGTGAAACTATTGGTGAACCGTAAACATTTGTCAGAAGGCAATAGGATAAAGACTTCCGGCTCCTCGGGCAGGTGCGAATATTTCAATGTCCGTATGTGCCAAACCGTTGGTTTATGACACACCTTTACGCGTCTCTCGCTCGCGGCGCTCGCTCGAAAACTATAGCCTAACCTAAAACCAATCCATCTTGCGTTCATTATTCGATATGATGGCGACATATTTCAAATTTGCGAACGTGTCGGATCGGTTGTGGGGTTGGACTAGATTTTTACGAGCGAGCGGAGCGAGCGAGCAACGGTCACAATTTCCAAGCTATACATATACCTTATATTGCCTTCCATATATATCGTGTTATTACCTAATTTTGTCAGCCATTTCGGACATCACATTGCACTGTACTATGAGGAAATAGTACTATTTATGTGAAACTATTCATAAACTGTAAACATGTGTCGGTAGGCAATAGGATAAATACTTCCGGCTCCACGGGCTGGTGCGAATATTTCAATGTCCGTATGTGCCAAACCGTTGGTTTATGACACACCTTTACGCGTCTCTCGCTCGCGGCGCTCGCTCGAAAACTATAGCCTAACCTAAAACCAATCCATCTTGCGTTCATTATTCGATATGATGGCGACATATTTCAAATTTGCGAACGTGTCGGATCGGTTGTGGGGTTGGACTAGATTTTTACGAGCGAGCGGAGCGAGCGAGCAACGGTCACAATTTCCAAGCTATACATATACCTTATATTGCCTTCCATATATATCGTGTTATTACCTAATTTTGTCAGCCATTTCGGACATCACGTTGCACTGTACTATGAGGAAATAGTACTATTTATGTGAAACTATTCATAAACTGTAAACATGTGTCGGTAGGCAATAGGATAAATACTTCCGGCTCCACGGGCTGGTGCGAATATTTCAATGTCCGTATGTGCCAAACCGTTGGTTTATGACACACCTTTACGCGTCTCTCGCTCGCGGCGCTCGCTCGAAAACTATAGCCTAACCTAAAACCAATCCATCTTGCGTTCATTATTCGATATGATGGCGACATATTTCAAATTTGCGAACGTGTCGGATCGGTTGTGGGGTTGGACTAGATTTTTACGAGCGAGCGGAGCGAGCGAGCAACGGTCACAATTTCCAAGCTATACATATACCTTATATTGCCTTCCATATATATCGTGTTATTACCTAATTTTGTCAGCCATTTCGGACATCACGTTGCACTGTACTATGAGGAAACGGTACTAATTATGTGAAACTATTGGTAAACCGTAAACATTTGTCAGAAGGCAATAGGATAAAGACTTCCGGTTCCTCGGGCTGGTGCGAATATATCAATGTCTGTATGTGCCAAACCGGTGGTTTGTGACACACCTTTACGCGTCTCTCGTTCGCTGCACTCGCACGAAAGCTATAGCCTAACCTAAAACCAATCCATCTTCCGTTCATTATTCGATATGGTGGCGACATATTTCAAATTTGTGAACGTGTGGGATCGGTTGTGAGGTTGGACTAGATTTTTACGAGCGAGCGGAGCGAGCGAGCAACGGTCACAATTTCCAAGCTATACATATACCTTATATTGCCTTCCATATATTTCGTGTTATTACCTAATTTTGTCAGCCATTTCGGACATCACATTGCACTGTACTATGAGGAAATAGTACTATTTATGTGAAACTATTCATAAACTGTAAACATGTGTCGGTAGGCAATAGGATAAATACTTCCGGCTCCTCGGGCTGGTGCGAATATTTCAATGTCCGTATGTGCCAAACCGTTGGTTTATGACACACCTATACGCGTCTCTCGCTCGCGGCGCTCGCTCGAAAACTATAGCCTAACCTAAAACTAATCCATCTTGCGTTCATTATTCGATATGATGGCGACATGTTTCAAATTTGCGAACGTGTCGGATCGGTTGTGGGGTTGGACTAGATTTTTACGAGCGAGCGGAGCGAGCGAGCAACGGTCACAATTTCCAAGCTATACATATACCTTATATTGCCTTCCATATATTTCGTGTTATTAATTAATTTTGTCAGCCACTTCGGACATCACATTGCACTGTACTATGAGGAAATAGTACTATTTATGTGAAACTATTCATAAACTGTAAACATGTGTCGGTAGGCAATAGGATAAATACTTCCGGCTCCTCGGGCTGGTGCGAATATTTCAATGTCCGTATGTGCCAAACCGTTGGTTTATGACACACCTATACGCGTCTCTTGGTCGCGGCGCTCGCTCGAAAACTATAGCCTAACCTAAAACCAATCCATCTTGCGTTCATTATTCGATATGATGGCGACATGTTTCAAATTTGCGAACGTGTCGGATCGGTTGTGGGGTTGGACTAGATTTTTACGAGCGAGCGGAGCGAGCGAGCAACGGTCACAATTTCCAAGCTATACATATACCATATATTGTCTTGCATATATTTCGTGCTTGTACCTAATTTTGTCAGCCATTTCGGACATCACGTTGCACTGTACTATGAGGAAACGGTACTAATTATGTGAAACTATTGGTGAACCGTAAACATTTGTCAGAAGGCAATAGGATAAAGTCTTCCGGCTCCTCGGGCAGGTGCGAATATTTCAATGTCCGTATGTGCCAAACCGTTGGTTTATGACACACCTTTACGCGTCTCTCGCTCGCGGCGCTCGCTCGAAAACTATAGCCTAACCTAAAACCAATCCATCTTGCGTTCATTATTCGATATGATGGCGACATATTTCAAATTTGCGAACGTGTCGGATCGGTTGTGGGGTTGGACTAGATTTTTACGAGCGAGCGGAGCGAGCGAGCAACGGTCACAATTTCCAAGCTATACATATACCTTATATTGCCTTCCATATATATCGTGTTATTACCTAATTTTGTCAGCCATTTCGGACATCACATTGCACTGTACTATGAGGAAATAGTACTATTTATGTGAAACTATTCATAAACTGTAAACATGTGTTGGTAGGCAATAGGATAAATACTTCCGGCTCCACGGGCTGGTGCGAATATTTCAATGTCCGTATGTGCCAAACCGTTGGTTTATGACACACCTTTACGCGTCTCTCGCTCGCGGCGCTCGCTCGAAAACTATAGCCTAACCTAAAACCAATCCATCTTGCGTTCATTATTCGATATGATGGCGACATATTTCAAATTTGCGAACGTGTCGGATCGGTTGTGGGGTTGGACTAGATTTTTACGAGCGAGCGGAGCGAGCGAGCAACGGTCACAATTTCCAAGCTATACATATACCTTATATTGCCTTCCATATATATCGTGTTATTACCTAATTTTGTCAGCCATTTCGGACATCACGTTGCACTGTACTATGAGGAAACGGTACTAATTATGTGAAACTATTGGTAAACCGTAAACATTTGTCAGAAGGCAATAGGATAAGGACTTCCGGTTCCTCGGGCTGGTGCGAATATATCAATGTCCGTATGTGCCAAACCGATGGTTTGTGACACACCTTTACGCGTCTCTCGTTCGCTGCACTCGCACGAAAGCTATAGCCTAACCTAAAACCAATCCATCTTCCGTTCATTATTCGATATGGTGGCGACATATTTCAAATTTGTGAACGTGTGGGATCGGTTGTGAGGTTGGACTAGATTTTTACGAGCGAGCGGAGCGAGCGAGCAACGGTCACAATTTCCAAGCTATACATATACCTTATATTGCCTTCCATATATTTCGTGTTATTACCTAATTTTGTCAGCCATTTCGGACATCACATTGCACTGTACTATGAGGAAATAGTACTATTTATGTGAAACTATTCATAAACTGTAAACATGTGTCGGTAGGCAATAGGATAAATACTTCCGGCTCCTCGGGCTGGTGCGAATATTTCAATGTCCGTATGTGCCAAACCGTTGGTTTATGACACACCTATACGCGTCTCTCGCTCGCGGCGCTCGCTCGAAAACTATAGCCTAACCTAAAACTAATCCATCTTGCGTTCATTATTCGATATGACGGCGACATGTTTCAAATTTGCGAACGTGTCGGATCGGTTGTGGGGTTGGACTAGATTTTTATGAGCGAGCGGAGCGAGCGAGCAACGGTCACAATTTCCAAGCTATACATATACCATATATTGTCTTGCATATATTTCGTGCTTGTACCTAATTTTGTCAGCCATTTCGGACATCACGTTGCACTGTACTATGAGGAAACGGTACTAATTATGTGAAACTATTGGTAAACCGTAAACATTTGTCAGAAGGCAATAGGATAAAGACTTCCGGTTCCTCGGGCTGGTGCGAATATATCAATGTCCGTATGTGCCAAACCGATGGTTTGTGACACACCTTTACGCGTCTCTCGTTCGCTGCACTCGCACGAAAGCTATAGCCTAACCTAAAACCAATCCATCTTCCGTTCATTATTCGATATGGTGGCGACATATTTCAAATTTGCGAACGTGTGGGATCGGTTGTGAGGTTGGACTAGATTTTTACGAGCGAGCGGAGAGAGCGAGCAACGGTCACAATTTCCAAGCTATACATATACCTTATATTGCCTTCCATATATTTCGTGTTATTACCTAATTTTGTCAGCCATTTCGGACATCACATTGCACTGTACTATGAGGAATTAGTATTATTTATGTGAAACTATTCATAAACTGTAAACATGTGTCGGTAGGCAATAGGATAAATACTTCCGGCTCCTCGGGCTGGTGCGAATATTTCAATGTCCGTATGTGCCAAACCGTTGGTTTATGAAACACCTATACGCGTCTCTCGCTCGCGGCGCTCGCTCGAAAACTATAGCCTAACCTAAAACCAATCCATCTGGCGTTCATTATTCGATATGACGGCGACATGTTTCAAATTTGCGAACGTGTCGGATCGGTTGTGGGGTTGGACTAGATTTTTATGAGCGAGCGGAGCGAGCGAGCAACGGTCACAATTTCCAAGCTATACATATACCATATATTGTCTTGCATATATTTCGTGCTTGTACCTAATTTTGTCAGCCATTTCGGACATCACGTTGCACTGTACTATGAGGAAACGGTACTAATTATGTGAAACTATTGGTAAACCGTAAACATTTGTCAGAAGGCAATAGGATAAAGACTTCCGGCTCCTCGGGCTGGTGCGTATATATCAATGTCCGTATGTGCCAAACCGATGGTTTTGTGACACACCTTTACGCGTCTCTCGTTCGCTGCACTCGCACGAAAGCTATAGCCTAACATAAAACCAATCCATCTTCCGTTCATTATTCGATATGGTGGCGACATATTTCAAATTTGCGAACGTGTGGGATCGGTTGTGAGGTTGGACTAGATTTTTACGAGCGAGCGGAGCGAGCGTGCAACGGTCACAATTTCCAAGCTATACATACACCTTATATTGCCTTCCATATATTTCGTGTTATTACCTAATTTTGTCAGCCATTTCGGACATCACATTGCACTGTACTATGAGGAAATAGTACTATTTATGTGAAACTATTCATAAACTGTAAACATGTGTCGGTAGGCAATAGGATAAATACTTCCGGCTCCTCGGGCTGGTGCGAATATATCTATGTCCGTATGTGCCAAACCGATGGTTTGTGACACACCTTTACGCGTCTCTCGTTCGCTGCGCTCGCACGAAAGCTATAGCCTAACCTAAAACCAATCCATCTTCCGTTCATTATTCGATATGGTGGCGACATATTTCAAATTTGCGAACGTGTGGGATCGGTTGTGAGGTTGGACTAGATTTTTACGAGCGAGCGGAGCGAGCGAGCAACGGTCACAATTTCCAAGCTATACATATACCTTATATTGCCTTCCATATATTTCGTGTTATTACCTAATTTTATCGGCCATTTCGGACATCACATTGCACTGTACTATGAGGAAATAGTACTATTTATGTGAAACTATTCATAAACTGTAAACATGTGTCGGTAGGCAATAAGATAAATACTTCCGGCACCTCGGGCTGGTGCGAATATTTCAATGTCCGTATGTGCCAAACCGTTGGTTTATGACACACCTATACGCGTCTCTCGCTCGCGGCGCTCGCTCGAAAACTATAGCCTAACCTAAAACCAATCCATCTTGCGTTCATTATTCGATATGATGGCGACATATTTCTAATTTGCGAACGTGTCGGATCGGTTGTGAGGTTGGACTAGATTTTTTCGAGCGAGCGGAGCGAGCGAGCAACGGTCACAATTTCCAAGCTATACATATGCCATATATTGTCTTGCATATATTTCGTGCTTGTACCTAATTTTGTCAGCCATTTCGGACATCACGTTGCACTGTACTATGAGAAAACGGTACTAATTATGTGAAACTATTGGTAAACCGTAAACATTTGTCAGAAGGCAATAGGATAAAGACTTCCGGCTCCTCGGGCTGGTGCGAATATATCAAGGTCCGTATGTGCCAAACCGATGGTTTGTGACACACCTTTACGCGTCTGTCGTTCGCTGCGCTCGCACGAAAGCTATAGCCTAACCT